>NW_027308588.1:60733-90326 GCF_047496885.1 Scyliorhinus torazame | reverse complement strand
GTCGTCTGCAAACTTACTAATCAGACCAGTTACATTTTCCTCCAAATCATTTATATATACAACAAAGAGTAAAGATCCCAGCACTGATCCCTGTGGAACACCAATGGTCACAGCCCTCCAATTAGAAAAGCATCCCTCCATTGCTACTCTCTGCCTTCTATGGCCTAGACAGTTCTGTATCCACCTTGCCAGCTCACCCCTGATCCCGTGTGACTTCACCTTTTGTACTAGTCTACCATGAGGGACCTTGTCAAAGGCCTTACTGAAGTCCATATAGACAACATCTACTGCCCTACCTGCATCAATCATCTTAGTGACCTCCTCGAAAAACTCTAGCAAGTTAGTGAGACACGACCTCCCCTTCACAAAACCGTGCTGCCTCTCACTAATACGTCCATTTGCTTCAAAATGGGAGTAGATCCTGTCTCGAAGAATTCTCTCCAGTAATTTCCCGACCACTGAAGTAAGGCTCACCGGCCTGTAGTTCCCTGAGGGAGTGCCGCACTGTCAGAGGGTCAGTACTGAGGGAGTGCTGCACTGTCAGAGGGTCAGTACTGAGGGAGTGCTGCACTGTCAGAGGGTCAGTACTGAGGGAGTGTCGCACTGTCACAGGGTCAGTACTGAGGGAGTGCCGCACTGTCAGAGGGTCAGTACTGAGGGAGTGCTGCACTGTCAGAGGGTCAGAACTGAGGGAGTGCTGCACTGTCAGAGGGTCAGTACTGAGGGAGTGCTGCACTGTCAGAGGGTCAGTACTGAGGGAGTGCTGCACTGTCAGAGGGTCAGTACTGGGGGAGTGCCGCACTGTCAGAGGGTCAGTGCTGAGGGAGTGCCACACTGTCAGAGGGTCAGTACTGAGTGAGTGCCGCACTGTCAGAGGGTCAGTACTGAGGGAGTGCCGCACTGTCAGAGGGTCAGTACTGAGGGAGTGCTGCACTGTCACTTGGTCAGTACTGAGGGAGTGCTGCACTGTCAGAGGGTCAGTACTGAGGGAGTGCTGCACTGTCAGAGGGTCAGTACTGAGGGAGTGCTGCACTGTCAGAGGGTCAGTACTGAGGGAGTGCTGCACTGTCAGAGGGTCAGTACTGAGGGAGTGCTGCACAGTGCGAGGGTCAGTACTGAGGGAGTGCTGCACTGTCAGAGGTTCAGTACTGAGGGAGTGCCGCACAGTGCGAGGGTCAGTACTGAGGGAGTGCTGCACTGTCAGAGGGTCAGTACTGAGGGAGCGCCGCACTGTCAGAGGGTCAGTACTGAGGGAGTGCCGCACTGTCAGAGGGTCAGTACTGAGGGAGTGCTGCACTGTCAGAGGGTCAGTACTGAGGGAGTGCTGCACTGTCAGAGGGTCAGTACTGAGGGAGTGCTGCACTGTCAGAGGGTCAGTACTGAGGGAGTGCTGCACTGTCAGAGGGTCAGTACTGAGGGAGTGCCGCACTGTCAGAGGGTCAGTACTGAGGGAGTGCTGCACTGTCAGAGGGTCAGTACTGAGGGAGTGCAGTGCTGTCAGAGGGTCAGTACTGAGGGAGTGCCGCACTGTCAGAGGGTCAGTACTGAGCGAGTGCCGCACTGTCAGAGGGTCAGTACTGAGGGAGTGCCGCACTGTCAGAGGGTCAGTACTGAGGGAGTGCCGCACTGTCAGAGGGTCAGTACTGAGGGAGTGCCGCACTGTCAGAGGGTCAGTACTGAGGGAGTGCTGCACTGTCAGAGGGTCAGTACTGAGGGAGCGCCGCACTGTCAGAGGGTCAGTACTGAGGGAGTGCCGCACTGTCAGAGGGTCAGTACTGAGGGAATGCTGCACTGTCAGAGGGTCAGTACTGAGGGAGTGCTGCACTGTCAGAGGGTCAGTACTGAGGGAACGCCGCACTGTCAGAGGGTCAGTACTGAGGGACTGCTGCACTGTCAGAGGGTCAGTACTGAGGGAGTGCCGCACTGTCAGAGGGTCAGTACTGAGGGACTGCTGCACTGTCAGAGGGTCAGTACTGAGGGAGTGCCGCACTGTCAGAGGGTCAGTACTGAGTGAGCGCCGCACTGTCAGAGGGCCAGTACTGAGGGAGTGCTGCACTGTCAGAGGGTCAGTACTGAGGGAGCGCTGCACTGTCAGGGGGTCAGTACTGAGGGAGTGCCGCACTGTCAGAGGGTCAGTACTGAGGGAGTGCCGCACTGTCAGAGGGTCAGTACTGAGGGAGTGCCGCACTGTCAGATGGTCAGTACTGAGGGAGTGCCGCACTGTCAGAGGGTCAGTACTGAGGGACTGCTGCACTGTCAGAGGGTCAGTACTGAGGGAGTGCCGCACTGTCAGAGGGTCAGTACTGAGGGACTGCTGCACTGTCAGAGGGTCAGTACTGAGGGAGTGCCGCACTGTCAGAGGGTCAGTACTGAGTGAGCGCCGCACTGTCAGAGGGCCAGTACTGAGGGAGTGCTGCACTGTCAGAGGGTCAGTACTGAGGGAGCGCTGCACTGTCAGGGGGTCAGTACTGAGGGAGTGCCGCACTGTCAGAGGGTCAGTACTGAGTGAGCGCCGCACTGTCAGAGGATCAGTACTGAGGGAGTGCCGCACTGTCAGAGGGTCAGTACTGAGGGAGTGCCGCACTGTCAGAGGGTCAGTACTGAGGGAGTGCTGCACTGTCAGAGGGTCAGTACTGAGGGAGTGCCGCACTGTCAGAGGGTCAGTACTGAGGGACTGCTGCACTGTCAGAGGGTCAGTACTGAGGGAGTGCCGCACTGTCAGAGGGTCAGTACTGAGTGAGCGCCGCACTGTCAGAGGGCCAGTACTGAGGGAGTGCTGCACTGTCAGAGGGTCAGTACTGAGGGAGCGCTGCACTGTCAGGGGGTCAGTACTGAGGGAGTGCCGCACTGTCAGAGGGTCAGTACTGAGTGAGCGCCGCACTGTCAGAGGATCAGTACTGAGGGAGTGCCGCACTGTCAGAGGGTCAGTACTGAGGGAGTGCCGCACTGTCAGAGGGTCAGCGCCACCTGCTGGTCCTTGGTGTGGGTTTGCAGGAGCGGGCCGTCTACATATTGTAGGCGGCATTCGGGACGGGAGAATTTGGAGAGACCAGCAGCTAATTGTCTGCGGCAAATGGAGGGGGAAGTTGTGGAAACGTTGCCTCTGCGGTGACAGGAGGATAAATGTACAGAATTGTAAGGGGTAATGTAATGTCGAAACCAACCACCAGGGAGAGCTAGATGCAGAACTATATAAGAATTGATGCTGAGCCTTGTGGGTGAGAGCTGAGGAGAAAGCTGGAAGACAGACGGCAGGAAAGATAGTGTGAGTGAGAGCAGATCATAGTTGATGTATTGGTGTAGAGATTAGAAGTAGATGAGTGTAGATTGTATATTTATTGTCAGGAAGAGGTTGATCCAGTGAAGTAGTGTAAATAAATCTTCAGCTTTGTTGAATACAAAGGCCAGTGGTGGTCTTTGTGAATACTACACCAACCAGCCTAGAGTTACCAACTCAAAGTGCACCACACACTTCCCCATTGCTGAGGTCAGTGACAGTTCCCCTGCTCAGAGCCTCTGTTACAGGAATAACAGGTTTCACATCAATCACAAGTAACTGTGGGGGACTGAGGACGTGAAACAGATTCAGTAACACCCTGGCAACCACTGGAGAGACCACAGCAGAGATTGGAGGCTGCTTTTCAAATCAAAATTAGCTACGGGATCACATAGGATAGAATCCCTCAGCACTGAACCTCCGACAGTGCGGCACTCCCTCAGTACTGACCCTCTGACAGTGCGGCACTCCCTCAGTACTGACACTCTGACAGTGCAGCACTCCCTCAGTACTGACCCTCTGACAGTGCAGCACTCCCTCAGTACTGACCCTCTGACAGTGCAGCACTCCCTCAGTACTGACCCTCTGACAGTGCAGCACTCCCTCAGTACTGACCCTCTGACAGTGCGGCACTCCCTCAGTACTGACCCTCTGACAGTGCGGCACTCCCTCGGCACTGACCCTCTGACAGTGCGGCGCTCCCTCAGTACTGACCCTCTGACAGTGCGGCACTCCCTCGGCACTGACCCTCTGACAGTGCGGCGCTCCCTCAGTACTGACCCTCTGACAGTGCGGCACTCCCTCAGTACTGACCCTCTGACAATGCGGCACTCCCTCAGTACTGTCTCTCTGACAGTGCGGCACTCCCTCAGTACTGACCCTCTGACAGTGCGGCACTCCCTCAGTACTGTCTCTCTGACAATGCGGCACTCCCTCAGTACTGACCCTCTGACAGTGCGGCACTCCCTCAGTACTGACCCTCTGACAGTGCGGCACTCCCTCAGTACTGACCCTCTGACAGTGCAGCACTCCCTCAGTACTGACTCTGTGACAGTGCGGCACTCCCTCAGTACTGACCCTCTGACAGTGCGGCACTCCCTCGGCACTGACCCTCTGACAGTGCGGCGCTCCCTCAGTACTGACCCTCTGACAGTGCGGCACTCCCTCAGTACTGACCCTCTGACAGTGCGGCACTCCCTCAGTACTGACCCTCTGACAGTGCAGCACTCCCTCAGTACTGACTCTGTGACAGTGCAGCACTCCCTCAGTACTGACCCTCTGACAGTGCAGCACTCCCTCAGTACTGACCCTCTGACAGTGCAGCACTCCCTCAATACTGACCCTCTGACAGTGCAGCACTCCCTCAGTACTGACCCTCTGACAGTGCAGCACTCCCTCAGTACTGACCCTCTGACAGTGCAGCACTCCCTCAGTACTGACTCTGTGACAGTGCAGCACTCCCTCAGTACTGACCCTCTGACAGTGCGGCACTCCCTCAGTGCTGACCCTCTGACAGTGCGGCACTCCCTCAGTACTGACCCTCTGACAGTGCGGCACTCCCTCAGTACTGACCCTCTGACAGTGCAGCACTCCCTCAGTACTGACCCTCTGACAGTGCGGCACTCCCTCAGTACTGACCCTCTGACAGTGCGGCACTCCCTCAGTACTGACCCTCTGACAGTGCAGCACTCCCTCAGCACTGACCCTCTGACAGTGCGGCACTCCCTCAGTACTGACCCTCTGACAGTGCAGCACTCCCTCAGCACTGACCCTCTGACAGTGCGGCACTCCCTCAATACTGACTCTCTGACAGTGCAGCACTCCCTCAGTACTGACCCTCTGACAGTGCAGCACTCCCTCAGCACTGACCCTCTGACAGTGCGGCACTCCCTCAGTACTGACCCTCTGACAGTGCGGCAGTCCCTCAGTACTGACCCTCTGACAGTGCGGCACTCCCTCAGTACTGTCTCTCTCTCTCTGTCTCTCTGTCACTCTCTCTCTCTCTCTCTGTCTCTCTCTGACTCTCTCTCTCTCTGTCTCTCTCTCTGTCTCTCTCTGTCTCTCTCTGTCTCTCTGTCTCTCTCTGACTCTCTCTCTCTGTCTCTCTCTCTGTCTCTCTCTGTCACTCTGTCTCTCTCTGTCTCTCTCTGTCTCTCTCTCTCTCTCTGTCTCTCTCTCTGTCTCTCTCTCTGTCTCTCCCTCTCTCTCTGTCTCACTCTCTGTCTCTCTCTGTCTCTCTCTCTCTGTCGCTCTGTTTCTGTCTCTCTCTGTCTCTCTCTCTGTTTCTCTCTCTCTGTCTCTACTGACAAACAACAGAAAGCAGCTGCCTGAGAATTCCCAATTCCCAATGGTGTGATCAGGGGGAGGGATCTGATCGTCACTCTGTCCTTTGTAAAGGGACGGGTTACACAGAACCCACACCCTCCTCCGAGCCGAGCCTGTCTCCGGGTGGTGAGTGTGTCTTTTATAACTTTGCTCCATTTGTAATGACCATTTTGAATCGGGGATAACCTTGCTGTGACTGCCCCGAAACAGCTCCAGCGAGGAACAAGACCTGTGGAGACAAGCTGAATATTGTTGGACCTTGTGTGACGCTCGGATAAACAGGTTTGTCCGCCTCGTTCTGACATTTTTGCAAAAGCAACTTACGTCTCTGAGTCAGATTGGCAAACCAGCTACCCGAGTGTGTGGGGGAGAGACAGAGTGTGTGAGAGAGAGACAGAGTGTGTGAGAGAGAGACAGAGTGTGGGGGAGAGAGACAGAGTGTGTGAGAGAGAGGCAGAGTGTGTGGGGGAGAGACAGAGTGTGTGAGAGAGAGACAGAGTGTGTGAGAGAGACAGAGTGTGTGGGGGAGAGACAGAGTGTGTGAGAGAGAGACAGAGTGTGTGAGAGAGAGACAGAGTGTGTGTGAGAGAGCGAGTGGGTGCGGCAGATCGGGTGGGTACGGGAGAGCGAGTAGGTGCGGGAGAGCGGGGGGGTGCGGGAGAGCGGGGGGGGTGCGGGAGAGCGAGTGGGTGTGGGAGAGCGGGGGGTGCGGGAGAGCGGGGGAGTGCGGGAGAGCGAGTGGGTGCGGGAGAGCGGGGGGGTGCGGGAGAGCGGGTGGGTGCGGGAGAGCGAGTGGGTGGGGGAGAGCAAGTGGGTGCGGGAGAGCGAGTGGGTGCGGGAGAGCGAGTGGGTGCGGGAGAGCGAGTGGGTGCGGGAGAGCGAGTGGGTGCGGGAGAGCGAGTGGGTGGGGGAGAGCGGGGGGGGTGCGGGAGAGCGGGGGGGTGCGGCAGAGCGAGTGTGTGTGGGAGAGCGGGGGGCACGGGAGAGCGAGTGGGTGCGGGAGAGCGGGGGGGGTGCGGGAGAGCGGGGGGGGTGCGGGAGAGCGAGTGTGTGCGGGAGAGCGAGTGGGTGCGGGAGAGCGGGGGGGTGCGGGAGAGCGGGGGGCACGGGAGAGCGAGTGGGTGCGGGAGAGCGAGTGTGTGCGGGAGAGCGAGTGGGTGCGGGAGAGCGAGTGGGTGACGGAGAGCGAGTGTGTGCGGGAGAGCGGGGGGCATGGGAGAGCGAGTGGGTGCGGGAGAGCGGGGGGCTGCGGGAGAGCGGGGGGCACGGGAGAGCGAGTGGGTGCAGGAGAGCGGGTGGGTGCGGGAGAGCGAGTGGGTGCGGGAGAGCGAGTGGGTGCGGGAGAGCGCGGGGGTGCGGGAGAGCGGGGGGGATGCGGGAGAGCGGGGGGCACGGGAGAGCGAGTGGGTGCGGGAGAGCGGGGGGCTGCGGGAGAGCGGGGGGGTGCGGGAGAGCGAGTGGGTGCGGGAGAGCGAGTGGGTGCGGGAGAGCGAGTGGGTGCAGGAGAGCGGGTGGGTGCGGGAGAGCGAGTGGGTGGGGGAGAGCGGGGGGGGTGCGGGAGAGCGGGGGGGTGCAGGAGAGCGGGTGGGTGGGGAGAGCGAGTGGGTGCGGGAGAGCGGGGGGGTGCGGGAGAGCGGGGGGGTGCGGGAGAGCGAGTGGATGCAGGAGAGCGAGTGGGTGGGGGAGAGCGGGGGGGTGCGGGAGAGCTGGGGGGTGTGCGGGAGAGCGAGTGGGTGCGGGAGAGCGAGTGGGTGCGGGAGAGCGAGTGGGTGCGGGAGGGCGGGTGGGTGCGGGAGAGCGAGTGGGTGCGGGAGAGCGGGGGGGTGCGGGAGAGCGGGTGGGTACGGGAGAGCGAGTGGGTGCGGGAGAGCGGGGGGGGTGCGGGAGAGCGGGGGGCGTGCGGGAGAGCGGGTGGGTGCGGGAGAGCGAGTGGGTGGGGGAGAGCGAGTGGGTGCGGGAGAGCGAGTGGGTGGGGGAGAGCGAGTGTGTGGGGGAGAGCGGGGGGGTGCGGGAGAGCAAGTGGGTGCGGGAGAGCGAGTGTGTGGGGGAGAGCGGGGGGGTGCGGGAGAGCTGGGGGGGTGCGGGAGAGCGAGTGGGTGCGGGAGAGCGGGTTGGTGCGGGAGAGCGGGTGGGTGCGGGAGAGCGAGTGGGTGCGGGAGAGCGAGTGGGTGCGGGAGAGCGGGGGGGTGCGGGAGAGCGGGGGGGTGCGGGAGAGCTGGGGGGGTGCGGGAGAGCGGGGGGGGCGGGGAGAGCGAGTGGGTGCGGGAGAGCGAGTGGGTGCGGGAGAGCGAGTGGGTGCGGGAGAGCGAGTGGGTGCGGGAGAGCGGGTGGGTACGGGAGAGCGAGTGGGTGCGGGAGAGCGAGTGGGAGCGGGAGAGCGGGGGGTGCGGGAGAGCGGGGGGGTGGTGGAGAGCGAGTGGGTGCGGGAGAGCGAGTGGATGCGGGAGAGCGAGTGGGTGCGGGAGAGCGGGGGGTGCGGGAGAGCGAGTGGGTGCGGGAGAGCGGGGGGTGCGGGAGAGCGAGTGGGTGCGGGAGAGCGAGTGGGTGCGGGAGAGCGAGTGGGTGCGGGAGAGCGAGTGGGTGCAGGAGAGCGGGGGGTGCGGGAGAGCGAGTGGGTGCGGGAGAGCGGGGGGGTGCGGGGAGAGCGAGTGGGTGCGGGAGAGCGGGGGGTGCGGGAGAGCGAGTGGGTGCGGGAGAGCGGGGGGTGCGGGAGAGCGAGTGGGTGCGGGAGAGCGAGTGGGTGCGGGAGAGCGGGGGGGTGCGGGAGAGCGGGGGGCACGGGAGAGCGAGTGGGTGCGGGAGAGCGAGTGTGTGCGGGAGAGCGAGTGGGTGCGGGAGAGCGAGTGGGTGACGGAGAGCGAGTGTGTGCGGGAGAGCGGGGGGCACGGGAGAGCGAGTGGGTGCGGGAGAGCGGGGGGCTGCGGGAGAGCGGGGGGCACGGGAGAGCGAGTGGGTGCAGGAGAGCGGGTGGGTGCGGGAGAGCGAGTGGGTGCGGGAGAGCGAGTGGGTGCGGGAGAGCGCGGGGGTGCGGGAGAGCGGGGGGATGCGGGAGAGCGGGGGGCACGGGAGAGCGAGTGGGTGCGGGAGAGCGAGTGGGTGCGGGAGAGCGAGTGGGTGCGGGAGAGCGAGTGGGTGCGGGAGAGCGGGCGGCTGCGGGAGAGCGGGGGGGTGCGGGAGAGCGAGTGGGTGCGGGAGAGCGAGTGGGTGCGGGAGAGCGAGTGGGTGCAGGAGAGCGGGTGGGTGCGGGAGAGCGAGTGGGTGGGGGAGAGCGGGGGGGGTGCGGGAGAGCGGGGGGGTGCAGGAGAGCGGGTGGGTGGGGGAGAGCGAGTGGGTGCGGGAGAGCGGGGGGGTGCGGGAGAGCGGGGGGGTGCGGGAGAGCGAGTGGATGCAGGAGAGCGAGTGGGTGGGGGAGAGCGGGGGGGTGCGGGAGAGGTGGGGGGGTGCGGGAGAGCGAGTGGGTGCGGGAGAGCGAGTGGGTGCGGGAGAGCGAGTGGGTGCGGGAGAGCGGGTGGGTGCGGGAGAGCGAGTGGGTGCGGGAGAGCGGGGGTGCGGGAGAGCGGGTGGGTACGGGAGAGCGAGTGGGTGCGGGAGAGCGGGGGGGGTGCGGGAGAGCGGGGGGCGTGCGGGAGAGCGGGTGGGTGCGGGAGAGCGAGTGGGTGGGGGAGAGCGAGTGGGTGCGGGAGAGCGAGTGGGTGGGGGAGAGCGAGTGTGTGGGGGAGAGCGGGGGGGTGCGGGAGAGCAAGTGGGTGCGGGAGAGCGAGTGTGTGGGGGAGAGCGGGGGGGTTCGGGAGAGCTGGGGGGGTGCGGGAGAGCGAGTGGGTGCGGGAGAGCGGGTTGGTGCGGGAGAGCGGGTGGGTGCGGGAGAGCGAGTGGGTGCGGGAGAGCGAGTGGGTGCGGGAGAGCGGGGGGGTGCGGGAGAGCGGGGGGGTGCGGGAGAGCTGGGGGGGTGCGGGAGAGCGGGGGGGGCGGGAGAGCGAGTGGGTGCGGGAGAGCGAGTGGGTGCGGGAGAGCGAGTGGGTGCGGGAGAGCAAGTGGGTGCGGGAGAGCGGGTGGGTACGGGAGAGCGAGTGGGTGCGGGAGAGCGAGTGGGAGCGGGAGAGCGGGGGGTGCGGGAGAGCGGGGGGGTGGTGGAGAGCGAGTGGGTGCGGGAGAGCGAGTGGGTGCGGGTGAGCGGGGGGGTGCGGGAGAGCGAGTGGGTGCGGGAGAGCGGGGGGTGCGGGAGAGCGAGTGGGTGCGGGAGAGCGAGTGGGTGCGGGAGAGCGAGTGGGTGCGGGAGAGCGAGTGGGTGCAGGAGAGCGGGGGGTGCGGGAGAGCGAGTGGGTGCGGGAGAGCGGGGGGGTGCGGGGAGAGCGAGTGGGTGCGGGAGAGCGGGGGGTGCGGGAGAGCGAGTGGGTGCGGGAGAGCGAGTGGGTGCGTGAGAGCGAGTGGGTGCGGGAGAGCGGGTGGGTGCAGGAGAGCGAGTGGGTGCGGGAGAGCGAGTGGGTGCGGGAGAGCGGGGGGTGCGGGAGAGCGAGTGGGTGCGGCAGATCGGGTGGGTGCGGGAGAGCGGGGGGTGTGGGAGAGCGGGGGGGTGCGGGAGAGCGGGGGTGTGCGGGAGAGCGGGGGGTGCGGGAGTGCTGGTGGATGCGGGAGAGCGAGTGGGTGCGGGAGAGCGAGTGGGTGCGGGAGAGCGAGTGGGTGCGGGAGAGCGAGTGGGTGCGGGAGAGCGAGTGGGTGCGGGAGAGCGAGTGGATGCGGGAGAGCGGGGGGGTGCGGGAGAGCGAGTGGGTGGTGGAGAGCGAGTGGGTGCGGGAGAGCGAGTGGGTGCAGGAGAGCGGGGGGTGCGGGAGAGCGGGGGGGCGGGAGAGCGGGGGTGTGCGGGAGAGCGGGGGGTGCGGGAGAGCGGGGGGTGCGGGAGAGCGGCGGGGTGCGGGAGAGCAGGGGGGTGCGGGAGAGCGGGGGGTGCGGGAGAGCGGGTGGGTGCGGGAGAGCGAGTGGGTGCGGGAGAGCGAGTGGGTGCGGGAGAGCGGGGGGGTGCGGGAGAGCGGGTGGGTGCAGGAGACCGAGTGGGTGCGGGAGAGCGAGTGGGTGCGGGAGAGCGGGGGGTGCGGGAGAGCGGGTGGGTGGTGGAGAGCGAGTGGGTGCGGGAGAGCGGGTGGGTGCGGGAGAGCGGGGGGGTGCGGGAGAGCGAGTGGGTGCGGGAGAGCGGGGGGGGTGCCGGAGAGCGGGGGGGATTCGGGAGAGCGAGTGGGTGCGGGAGAGCGAGTGGGTGCGGGAGAGCGAGTGGGTGCGGGAGAGCGAGTGGGTGGGGGAGAGCGGGGGGGTGCGGGAGAGCGGGGGGGGTGCGGGAGAGCGGGTGGGTGCGGGAGAGCGGGGGGGTGCGGGAGAGCGGGTGGGTGCGGGAGAGCGAGTGGGTGCGGGAGAGCGGGGGGCTGCGGGAGAGCGGGGGGGGTGCGGGAGAGCGGGTGGGTGCGGGAGAGCGGGGGGGTCCGGGAGAGCGGGTGGGTGCGGGAGAGCGAGTGGGTGCGGGAGAGCGAGTGGGTGCGGGAGAGCGGGGGGGTGCGGGAGAGCGGGGGGGGTGCGGGAGAGCGGGTGGGTGCGGGAGAGCGGGAGAGCGGGGGGGTGCGGGAGAGCGGGTGGGTGCGGGAGAGCGAGTGGGTGCGGGAGAGCGGGGGGGTTGCGGGAGAGCGGGTGGGTGCGGGAGACCGGGGGGGTTACGGGAGAGCGGGGGGGTGCGGGAGAGCGGGGGGGTGCGGGAGAGCGAGTGGGTGCGGGAGAGCGGGGGGTGCGGGAGAGCGAGTGGATGCGGGAGAGCGAGTGGATGCGGGAGAGCGAGTGGGTGCGGAAGAGCGGGTGGGTACGGGAGAGCGACTGGGAGCGGGAGAGCGGGTGGGTGGTGGAGAGCGAGTGGGTGCGGGAGAGCGGGGGGGTGCGGGAGAGCGAGTGGGTGCGGGAGAGCGAGTGGGTGGTGGAGAGCGAGTGGGTGTGGGAGAGCGGGGGGTGCGGGAGAGCAAGTGGGGGCGGGAGAGCGAGTGGGTACGGGAGAGCGAGTGGGTGCGGGAGAGCGGGAGGGTGCGGGAGAGCGAGTGGGTGCGGGAGAGCGAGTGGGTGCGGGAGAGCGAGTGGGTGCGGGAGAGCGAGTGGGTACGGGAGAGCGGGGGGGGGTGCGGGAGAACGAGTGGGTGCGGGAGAGCGAGTGGGTGCGGGAGAGCGGGGGGGTGCGGGAGAGCGGGGTGGGTGCGGGAGAGCGGGGGGGTGCGGGAGAGCTGGGGGGGTGCGGGAGAGCGAGTGGGTGCGGGAGAGCGGGTTGGTGCGGGAGAGCGGGTGGGTGCGGGAGAGCGAGTGGGTGCGGGAGAGCGAGTGGGTGCGGGAGAGCGGGGGGGTGCGGGAGAGCGGGGGGGTGCGGGAGAGCGAGTGGGTGCGGGAGAGCGAGTGGGTGCGGGAGAGCGAGTGGGTGCGGGAGAGCGAGTGGGTGCGGGAGAGCGGGTGGGTGCGGGAGAGCGAGTGGGTGCGGGAGAGCGAGTGGGTGCGGGAGAGCGGGTGGGTGCGGGAGAGCGAGTGGGTGCGGGAGAGCGAGTGGGTGCGGGAGAGCGGGTGGGTGCGGGAGAGCGAGTGGGTGCGGGAGAGCGAGTGGGTGCGGGAGAGCGAGTGGGTGCGGGAGAGCGGGTGGGTGCGGGAGAGCGAGTGGGTGCGGGAGAGCGAGTGGGTGCGGGAGAGCGAGTGGGTGCGGGAGAGCGAGTGGGTGCGGGAGAGCGAGTGGGTGCGGGAGAGCGAGTGGGTGCGGGAGAGCGAGTGGATGCGGGAGAGCGGGTGGGTACGGGAGAGCGAGTGGGTGCGGGAGAGCGGGTGGGTGCGGGAGAGCGGGGGGGTGCGGGAGAGCGAGTGGATGGGGGAGAGCGGGGGGTGCGGGAGAGCGAGTTGGTGCGGGAGAGCGGGTGGGTGCGGGAGAGCGAGTGGGTGCGGGAGAGCGAGTGGGTGCGGGAGAGCGGGGGGGTGCGGGAGAGCGAGTTGGTGCGGCAGAGCGGGGGGGTGCGGGAGAGCGAGTGGGTGCGGGAGAGCGGGTGGGTGCGGGAGAGCGAGTGGGTGCGGGAGAGCGGGGGGGTGGGGGAGAGCCGGGGGATGCGGGAGAGCGGGTGGGTACGGGAGAGCGGGGGGGGTGCGGCAGAGCGGGGGGGTGCGGGAGAGCGGGAGGGTGCGGGAGAGCGGGAGAGCGAGTGGGTGCGGGAGAGCGGGGGGGTGCGGGAGAGCGAGTGGGTGCAGCAGATCGGCTGGGTACGGGAGAGCGGGGGGGTGCGGGAGAGCGAGTGGATGCGGGAGAGCGAGTGGATGTGGGAGAGCGGGGGGGTGTGGGAGAGTGGGGGGGTGCGGGAGAGCGAGTGGGCGGGGCAGATCAGGTGGGTACGGGAGAGTGAGTGCGTGCGGGAGAGCGAGTGGGTGCGGGAGAGCGGGGGGGGTGCGGGAGAGCGGGGGGGTGCGGGAGAGCGAGTGGGTGCGGGAGAGCGAGTGGGTGCGGGAGAGCGGGGGGGTGCGGGAGAGCGGGTGGGTGCGGGAGAGCGGGGGGTGCGGGAGAGCGGGTGGGTACGGGAGAGCGAGTGGGTGCGGGAGAGCGGGGGTGTGCGGGAGAGCGAGTGGGTGCGGGAGAGCGGGTGGGTGCGGGAGAGCGAGTGGATGCGGGAGAGCGGGGGGTGCAGGAGAGCGAGTTGGTGCGGCAGAGCGGGGGGGTGCGGGAGAGCGAGTGGGTGCGGGAGAGCGAGTGGGTGCGGCAGAACGGGGGGGTGCGGGAGAGCGAGTGGGTGCGGGAGAGCGAGTGGGTGTGGGAGAGCGAGTGGGAGCGGGAGAGCGAGTGGGTGCGGGAGAGCGGGGGGTGCGGGAGAGCGGGGGGTGCGGGAGAGCGAGTGGGTGCGGGAGATCTGGGTGGTTGCGGGAGAGCGGGGGGGTGCGGGAGAGCGGGGGGGTGCTGGAGAGCGAGTGGGTGCGGGAGATCTGGGTGGTTGCGGGAGAGCGGGGGGGTGCGGGAGAGCGAGTGGGTGCGGGAGAGCGAGTGGATGGGGGAGAGCGGGGGGTGCGGGAGAGCGAGTGGGTGCGGGAGAGCGAGTGGGTACGGGAGAGCGAGTGGGTGCGGGAGAGCGAGTGGGTGCGGGAGAGCGGGGGGTGCGGGAGAGCGGGTGGGTGCGGGAGAGCGAGTGGGTGCGGGAGAGCGAGTGGGTGCGGGAGAGCGGGGGGGTGCGGGAGAGCGAGTGGGTGCGGGAGAGCGAGTGGGTGCGGGAGAGCGGGGGGGGGTGCGGGAGAGCGGGGGGTGCGGGAGAGCGAGTGGGTGCGGGAGAGCGAGTGGGTGCGGGAGATCTGGGTGGTTGCGGGAGAGCGGGGGGGTGCGGGAGAGCGAGTGGGTGCGGGAGAGCGAGTGGATGGGGGAGAGCGGGGGGTGCGGGAGAGCGAGTGGGTGCGGGAGAGCGAGTGGGTGCGGGAGATCTGGGTGGTTGCGGGAGAGCGGGGGGGTGCGGGAGAGCGAGTGGGTGCGGGAGAGCGAGTGGATGGGGGAGAGCGGGGGGTGCGGGAGAGCGAGTGGGTGCGGGAGAGCGAGTGGGTACGGGAGAGCGGGGGGGTGCGGGAGAGCGAGTGGGTGCGGGAGAGCGAGTGGGTGCGGGAGAGCGGGGGGTGCGGGAGAGCGAGTGGGTGCGGGAGAGCGAGTGGGTGCGGGAGAGCGGGGGGGGGTGCGGGAGAGCGGGGGGTGCGGGAGAGCGAGTGGGTGCGGGAGAGCGAGTGGGTGCGGGAGAGCGGGTGGGTGCGGGAGAGCGGGGGTGTGCGGGAGAGCGAGTGGGTGAGGAAGAGCGAGTGGGTGCGGGAGAGCGGGGGGGTGCAGGAGAGCGGGGGGGTGCGGGAGAGCGAGTGGGTGCGGGAGAGCGAGTGGGTGCGGGAGAGCGGGGGGGTGCGGGAGAGCGGGGGGGTGCGGGAGAGCGGGGGGTGCGGGAGAGCGGGTGGGTGCGGGAGAACGGGTGGGTGCGGGAGAGCGAGTGGGTGCGGGAGAGCGAGTGGGTGCGGGAGAGCGGGGGGTGCGGGAGAGCGAGTGGGTGCGGGAGAGCGAGTGGGTACGGGAGAGCGGGGGGGGTGCGGCAGAGCGGGGGGGTGGGGGAGAGCGAGTGGGTGGGGGAGAGCGAGTGGGTGCGGGAGAGCGAGTGGGTGCGGGAGAGCGGGGGGGGTGCAGGAGAGCGAGTGGGTGCGGGAGAGCGAGTGGGTACGGGAGAGCGAGTGGGTGCGGGAGAGCGAGTGGGTGCGGGAGAGCGAGTGGGTGCGGGAGAGCGGGTGGGTGCGGGAGAGCAGGTGGGTACGGGAGAGCGAGTGGGTGCGGGAGAGCAGGTGGGTACAGGAGAGCGAGTGGGTACGGGAGAGCGAGTGGGTGCGGGAGAGCGAGTGGGTGCGGGAGAGCAGGTGGGTACAGGAGAGCGAGTGGGTGCGGGAGAGCGAGTGGGTGCGGGAGAGCGAGTGGGTGCGGGAGAGCGGGTGGGTGCGGGAGAGCGGGTGGGTGCGGGAGAGCGGGTGGGTGCGGGAGAGCGAGTGGGTGCGGGAGAGCGGGTGGGTGCGGGAGAGCAGGTGGGTACGGGAGAGCGAGTGGGTGCGGGAGAGCGGGGGGGTTGCGGGAGAGCGGGTGGGTGCGGGAGAGCAGGTGGGTGCGGGAGAGCGGGGGGGCACGGGAGAGCGAGTGGGTGCAGGAGAGCGAGTGGGTGCGGGAGAGCGAGTGGGTGCGGGAGAGCGGGTGGGTGCGGGAGAGCAGGTGGGTACGGGAGAGCGGGTGGGTACAGGAGAGCGAGTGGGCGCGGGAGAGCGAGTGGGTGCGGGAGAGCAAGTGGGTACGGGAGAGCGAGTGGGTGCGGGAGAGCGAGTGGGTGCGGGAGAGCGAGTGGGTGCGGGAGAGCGAGTGGGGTGCGGGAGAGCGAGTGGGTGCGGGAGAGCGGGGGGGTGGGGGAGAGCGAGTGGGTGCGGGAGAGCGGGTGGGTGCGGGAGAGCGGGTGGGTGCGGGAGAGCGGGTGGGTGCGGGAGAGCGAGTGGGTGCGGGAGAGCGGTTGGGTGCGGGAGAGCGGGTGGGTGCGGGAGAGCGGGTGGGTGCGGGAGAGCGAGTGGGTGCGGGAGAGCGAGTGGGTGCGGGAGAGCGGGGGGTGCGGGAGAGCGGGGGGGTGCGGGAGAGCGAGTGGGTGCGGGAGAGCGGGTGGGTACGGGAGAGCGGGGGGGGGCGGGAGAGCGAGTGGGTGCGGGAGAGCGGGGGGGGTGCGGGAGAGCGAGTGGGTGCGGGAGAGCGGCTGGGTACGGGAGAGCGGGGGGTGCGGGAGAGCGAGTGGGTGCGGGAGAGCGGGGGGATGCGGGAGAGCGAGTGGGTGCGGGAGAGCGGGTGGGTACGGGAGAGCGGGGGGGGCGGGAGAGCGAGTGGGTGCGGGAGAGCGAGTGGGTGCGGGAGAGCGGGGGGGTGTGGGAGAGCGGGGGGGTGCGGGAGAGCGGGGGGGTTACGGGAGAGCGGGGGGCGCGGGAGAGCGGGGCGGTGCGGGAGAGCGGGGGGGTGCGGGAGAGCGGGGGGGGTGCGGGAGAGCGGGTGGGGTGCGGGAGAGCGGGGGCGTACGGGGGAGCGGGGGGTCCGGGAGAGCAGGTGGGTGCGGGAGAGCGAGTGGGTGCGGGAGAGCGAGAGGGTGCGGGAGAGCGGGGGGGTGCGGGAGAGCGGGGGGGTGCGGGAGAGCGAGTGGGTGCGGGAGAGCGAGTGGGTGCGGGAGAGCGGGGGGTGCGGGAGAGCGGGTGGGTGCGGGAGAGCGGGGGGTGCGGGAGAGCCGGGGGGGTGCGGGAGAGCGGGGGGGTGCGGGAGAGCGAGTGGGTGCGGGAGAGCGAGTGGGTGCGGGAGAGCGGGTGGGTGTGGGAGAGCGGGGGGGTGCGGGAGAGCGAGTGGGTGCGGGAGAGCGAGTGGGTGCGGGAGAGCGGGGGGGTGCGGGAGAGCGGGGGGTTACGGGAGAGCGGGGGGGCGCGGGAGAGCGAGTGGGTGCGGGAGAGCGGGGGGGTGCGGGAGAGCGAGTGGGTGCGGGAGAGCGAGTGGGTGCGGGAGAGCGGGGGGGTGCGGGAGAGCGAGTGGGTGCGGGAGAGCGGGGGGTTACGGGAGAGCGGGGGGGCGCGGGAGAGCGTGCGGTGCGGGAGAGCGGGGGGGCGCGGGAGAGCGGGGGGGCGCGGGAGAGCGAGTGGGTGCGGGAGAGCGAGTGGGTGCGGGAGAGCGGGGGGGGGTGCGGGAGAGCGGGGGGGTGCGGGAGAGCGAGTGGGTGCGGGAGAGCGAGTGGGTGCGGGAGAGCGGGTGGGTGTGGGAGAGCGGGGGGGTGCGGGAGAGCGAGTGGGTGCGGGAGAGCGAGTGGGTGCGGGAGAGCGGGGGGGTGCGGGAGAGCGGGGGGTTACGGGAGAGCGGGGGGGCGCGGGAGAGCGAGTGGGTGCGGGAGAGCGGGGGGGTGCGGGAGAGCGAGTGGGTGCGGGAGAGCGAGTGGGTGCGGGAGAGCGGGGGGGTGCGGGAGAGCGAGTGGGTGCGGGAGAGCGGGGGGTTACGGGAGAGCGGGGGGGCGCGGGAGAGCGTGCGGTGCGGGAGAGCGGGGGGGCGCGGGAGAGCGGGGGGGCGCGGGAGAGCGAGTGGGTGCGGGAGAGCGAGTGGGTGCGGGAGAGCGGGGGGGCTGCGGGAGAGCGGGGGGGCGCGGGAGAGCGGGGGTGCGCGGGTGAGCGGGGTGTGCGGGAGAGCGAGTGGGAGCGGGAGAGCGGGGGGGCTGCGGGAGAGCGGGGGGCGTACGGGAGAGCGGGGGGGTGCGGGAGAGCGGGGGGCGTACGGGAGAGCAGGGGTGCGCGGGTGAGCGGGGTGTGCGGGAGAGCGAGTGGGTGCAGGAGAGCGGGTGGGTGCAGGAGAGCGAGTGGGTGCAGGAGAGCGAGTGGATGCAGGAGAGCGGGGGGTGCGGGAGAGTGAGTGGGTGGGGGAGAGCGAGTGGGTGCAGGAGAGCGAGTGGGTGCGGGATAGCGGGGGCGTACGGGGGAGCGGGGGGTCCGGGAGAGCAGGTGGGTGCGGGAGAGCGGTGGGTGCGGGAGAGCGAGTGGGTGCAGGAGAGCGGGGGGGTGCAGGAGAGCGGAGGGTGCGGGATAGCGGGGGCGTACGGGGGAGCGGGGGGTCCGGGAGAGCAGGTGGGTGCGGGAGAGCGGTGGGTGCGGGAGAGCGAGTGGGTGCGGGAGAGCGGGGGGGTGCGGGAGAGCGGGGGGGTGCGGGAGAGCGAGTGGATGCGGGAGAGCGAGTGGGTGCGGGAGAGCGGGGGGGTGCGGGAGAGCGAGTGGGTGCGGGAGAGCAGGGGGGTGCGGGAGAGCGAGTGGGTGCGGGAGAGCGGGGGGGTGCGGGAGAGCGGGGGGGTGCGGGAGAGCGGGGGGGTGCGGGAGAGCGGGTGGGTGCGGGAGAGCGGGGGGTTACGGGAGAGCGGGGGGGTGCGGGAGAGCTGGTGGGAGCGGGAGAGCGAGTGGGTGCGGGAGAGCGGGGGGGTGCAGGAGAGCGGGGGGTGCGGGAGAGCGAGTGGGTGCGGGAGAGCGAGTGGGTGCGGGAGAGCGGGGGGGTGCGGGAGAGCGGGTGGGTGCGGGAGAGCGGGGGGTGCGGGAGAGCGGGTGGGTGCGGGAGAGCGAGTGGGTGCGGGAGAGCGGGGGGGTGCGGGAGAGCGAGTGGGTGCGGGAGAGCGAGTGGGTGCGGGAGAGCAGGGGGGTGCGGGAGAGCGAGTGGGTGCGGGAGAGCGGGGGGGTGCGGGAGAGCGGGGGGTTACGGGAGAGCGGGGGGGTGCGGGAGAGCTGGTGGGAGCGGGAGAGCGGGTGGGTACGGGAGAGCGAGTGGGTGCGGGAGAGCGAGTGGGTGCGGGAGAGCGGGTGGGTACGGGAGAGCGAGTGGGTGCGGGAGCGCGAGTGGGTGTGGGAGAGCGGGTGGGTGCGGGAGAGCGGGGGGGTGCGGGAGAGCGGGGGGGTGCGGGAGAGCGAGTGGGTGCGGGAGAGCGAGTGGGTGCGGGAGAGCGGGGGGGTACGAGAGAGCGGGTGGGTACGAGAGAGCGGGGGGGTGCGGGAGAGCGGGGGGGTGCGGGTGAGCGAGTGGGTGCGGGAGAGCGGGGGGGTGCGGGAGAGCGGGGGGTTACGGGAGAGCGGGGGGGCGCGGGAGAGCGTGCGGTGCGGGAGAGCGGGGGGGGCGCGGGAGAGCGAGTGGGTGCGGGAGAGCGAGTGGGTGCGGCAGAGCGGGGGGGTGCGGGAGAGCGAGTGGGTGCGGGAGAGCGGGGGGGTGCGGAGAGCGGGGGGGCGCGGGAGAGCGAGTGGGTGCGGGAGAGCGAGTGGGTGCGGGAGAGCGGGGGGGTGCGGGAGAGCGAGTGGGTGCGGGAGAGCGAGTGGGTGCGGGAGAGCGAGTGGGTGCGGGAGAGCGGGGGGGTGCGGGAGAGCGAGTGGGTGCGGGAGAGCGAGTGGCTGCGGGAGAGCGGGGGGCATACGGGAGAGCGGGGGTGCGCGGGTGAGCGGGGTGTGCGGGAGAGCGAGTGGGTGCGGGAGAGCGGGGGGGCTGCGGGAGAGCGGGGGGCGTACGGGAGAGCGGGGGGGTGCGGGAGAGCGGGGGGCGTACGGGAGAGCGGGGGTGCGCGGGTGAGCGGGGTGTGCGGGAGAGCGAGTGGGTGCAGGAGAGCGGGGGGGTGCGGGAGAGCGGGGGGGTGTGGGAGAGCGGGTGGGTGCGGGAGAGCGAGTGGGTGCGGGAGAGCGAGTGGGTGCGGGAGAGCTGTGGGGTGCGGGAGAGCGGGTGGGTACGGGAGAGCGGGGGGGTGCAGGAGAGCGAGTGGGTGCGGGAGAGCGGGTCGGTACGAGAGAGCGGGTGGGTACGAGAGAGCGGGTGGGTGCGGGAGAGTGGGTGGGTACGGGAGAGCGAGTGGGTGCGGGAGAGTGGGTGGGTACGAGAGAGCGGGTGGGTACGGGAGAGCGAGTGGGTGCGGGAGAGCGGGGGAGGTGCGGGAGAGCGAGTGGGTGCGGGAGAGCGGGTGGGTGCGGGAGAGCGAGTGGGTGCGGGAGAGCGGGGGTGTGCGGGAGAGCGGGGGGTGCGGGAGAGCTGGGGGGGCGCGGGAGAGCGAGTGGGTGCAGGAGAGCGAGTGAGTGCAGGAGAGCGGGGGGGTGCGGGAGAGGGGGTGGGTGCGGGAGAGCGGGGGTGTGCGGGAGAGAGGGGGGGTGCAGCAGAGCGGGAGGGTGCGGGAGAGCGGGTGGGTACGGGAGAGCGGGGGTGTGCGGGAGAGCGGGGGGGTGCGGGAGAGCGGGGGGGTGCGGGAGAGCGGGGGGGTGCAGGAGAGCGAGTGGGTGCGGGAGAGCGAGTGGGTGCGGGAGAGCGAGTGGGTGCGGGAGAGCGGGGGGATGCGGGAGAGCAGGGGGGTGCGGTAGAGCGAGTGGGTGCGGGAGAGCTGTGGGGTGCGGGAGAGCGAGTGGGTGCAGGAGAGCGAGTGGGTGGGGGAGAGCGAGTGGGTGCGGGAGAGCGAGTGGGTACGGGAGAGCGAGTGGGTGCGGGAGAGCGGGGGGATGCGGGAGAGCGGGGGGATGCGGGAGAGCGGGGGGGTGCGGGAGAGCGGGGGGGTGCAGGAGAGCGGGTGGGTGGGGGAGAGCGAGTGGGTGCGGGAGAGCGAGTGGGTGGGGGAGAGCGAGTGGGTGCGGGAGAGCGGGGGGGTGCGGGAGAGCGAGTGGGTGCAGGAGAGCGAGTGGGTGCGGGAGAGCGAGTGGGTGGGGGAGAGCGAGTGGGTGCGGGAGAGCGGGGGGGTGCGGGAGAGCGGGGGGGTGCGGGAGAGCGAGTGGGTGCGGGAGAGCGAGTGGGTGCGGGAGAGCGAGTGGGTGCAGGAGAGCGAGTGGTTGCGGGAGAGCGAGTGGGTGCGGGAGAGCGGGGGGGTGCGGGAGAGCGAGTGGGTGCAGGAGAGCGAGTGGGTGCAGGAGAGCGAGTGGTTGCGGGAGAGCGAGTGGGTGCGGGAGAGCGAGTGGGGGCGGGGAGAGCGAGTGGGTGCGGGAGAGCGAGTGGGTGCGGGAGAGCGGGTGGGTACGGGAGAGCGGGGGGGTGCGGGAGAGCGGGGGGGTGTGGGAGAGCGAGTGGGTGCGGGAGAGCGAGTGGGTGCGGGAGATCTGGGGGGTGTGGGAGAGCGGGGGGGTGCGGGAGAGCGGGTGGGTGCGGGAGAGCGAGTGGGTGCGGGAGAGCAGGTGGGTGCGGGAGAGCGGGTGGGTACAGGAGAGCGAGTGGGCGCGGGAGAGCGGGGGGGTGCGGGAGAGCGGGTGGGTACAGGAGAGCGAGTGGGTGTGGGAGAGCGGGTGGGTGCGGGAGAGCGGGTGGGGGAGAGCGAGTGGGTGGGGGAGAGCGAGTGGGTGCGGGAGAGCGGGGGGATGTGGGAGAGCGAGTGGGTGCGGGAGAGCGGGTGGGTGCGGGAGAGCGAGTGGGTGCGGGAGAGCGGGGGGGGGTGCGGGAGAGCGGGGGGGTGCGGGAGAGCGAGTGGGTGCGGGAGAGCGAGTGGGTGCGGGAGAGCGAGTGGGTGGGGGAGAGCGGGGGGGTGCAGGAGAGCGAGTGGGTGCGGGAGAGCGGGTGGGTGCGGGAGAGCGGGTGGGTGCGGGAGAGCGGGGGGGTGCGGGAGAGCGGGGGGGTGCGGGAGAGCGAGTGGGTGCGGGAGAGCGAGTGGGTGCGGGAGAGCGAGTGGGTGCGGGAGAGCGGGGGGGTGCGGGAGAGCGAGTGGGTGCGGGGAGAGCGGGTGGGTACGGGAGAGCGAGTGGGTGCGGGAGAGCGAGTGGGAGCGGGAGAGCGGGGGGTGCGGGAGAGCGGGGGGTGCGGGAGAGCGGGGGGGTGGTGGAGAGCGAGTGGGTGCGGGAGAGCGAGTGGGTGCGGGTGAGCGGGGGGGTGCGGGAGAGCGAGTGGGTGCGGGAGAGCGGGGGGTGCGGGAGAGCGAGTGGGTGCGGGAGAGCGAGTGGGTGCGGGAGAGCGAGTGGGTGCGGGAGAGCGAGTGGGTGCAGGAGAGCGGGGGGTGCGGGAGAGCGAGTGGGTGCGGGAGAGCGGGGGGGTGCGGGAGAGCGAGTGGGTGCGGGAGAGCGGGGGGTGCGGGAGAGCGAGTGGGTGCGGGAGAGCGAGTGGGTGCGTGAGAGCGAGTGGGTGCGGGAGAGCGGGTGGGTGCAGGAGAGCGAGTGGGTGCGGGAGAGCGAGTGGGTGCGGGAGAGCGGGGGGTGCGGGGAGAGCGAGTGGGTGCGGCAGATCGGGTGGGTGCGGGAGAGCGGGGGGTGTGGGAGAGCGGGGGGTGCGGGAGAGCGGGGGGGTGCGGGAGAGCGGGGGGGTGCGGGAGAGCGGGGGGTGCGGGAGTGCTGGTGGATGCGGGAGAGCGAGTGGGTGCGGGAGAGCGAGTGGGTGCGGGAGAGCGAGTGGGTGCGGGAGAGCGAGTGGGTGCGGGAGAGCGAGTGGATGCGGGAGAGCGGGGGGGTGCGGGAGAGCGAGTGGGTGGTGGAGAGCGAGTGGGTGCGGGAGAGCGAGTGGGTGCAGGAGAGCGGGGGGTGCGGGAGAGCGGGGGGGCGGGAGAGCGGGGGTGTGCGGGAGAGCGGGGGGTGCGGGAGAGCGGGGGGTGCGGGAGAGCGGCGGGGTGCGGGAGAGCAGGGGGGTGCGGGAGAGCGGGGGGTGCGGGAGAGCGGGTGGGTGCGGGAGAGCGAGTGGGTGCGGGAGAGCGAGTGGGTGCGGGAGAGCGGGGGGGTGCGGGAGAGCGGGTGGGTGCAGGAGACCGAGTGGGTGCGGGAGAGCGAGTGGGTGCGGGAGAGCGGGGGGTGCGGGAGAGCGGGTGGGTGGTGGAGAGCGAGTGGGTGCGGGAGAGCGGGTGGGTGCGGGAGAGCGGGGGGGTGCGGGAGAGCGAGTGGGTGCGGGAGAGCGGGGGGGGTGCCGGAGAGCGGGGGGGATTCGGGAGAGCGAGTGGGTGCGGGAGAGCGAGTGGGTGCGGGAGAGCGAGTGGGTGCGGGAGAGCGAGTGGGTGGGGGAGAGCGGGGGGGTGCGGGAGAGCGGGGGGGGTGCGGGAGAGCGGGTGGGTGCGGGAGAGCGGGGGGGTGCGGGAGAGCGGGTGGGTGCGGGAGAGCGAGTGGGTGCGGGAGAGCGGGGGGCTGCGGGAGAGCGGGGGGGGTGCGGGAGAGCGGGTGGGTGCGGGAGAGCGGGGGGGTCCGGGAGAGCGGGTGGGTGCGGGAGAGCGAGTGGGTGCGGGAGAGCGAGTGGGTGCGGGAGAGCGGGGGGGTGCGGGAGAGCGGGGGGGGTGCGGGAGAGCGGGTGGGTGCGGGAGAGCGGGAGAGCGGGGGGGTGCGGGAGAGCGGGTGGGTGCGGGAGAGCGAGTGGGTGCGGGAGAGCGGGGGGGTTGCGGGAGAGCGGGTGGGTGCGGGAGACCGGGGGGTTACGGGAGAGCGGGGGGGTGCGGGAGAGCGGGGGGGTGCGGGAGAGCGAGTGGGTGCGGGAGAGCGGGGGGTGCGGGAGAGCGAGTGGATGCGGGAGAGCGAGTGGATGCGGGAGAGCGAGTGGGTGCGGAAGAGCGGGTGGGTACGGGAGAGCGAGTGGGAGCGGGAGAGCGGGTGGGTGGTGGAGAGCGAGTGGGTGCGGGAGAGCGGGGGGGTGCGGGAGAGCGAGTGGGTGCGGGGAGAGCGAGTGGGTGGTGGAGAGCGAGTGGGTGTGGGAGAGCGGGGGGTGCGGGAGAGCAAGTGGGGGCGGGAGAGCGAGTGGGTACGGGAGAGCGAGTGGGTGCGGGAGAGCGGGAGGGTGCGGGAGAGCGAGTGGGTGCGGGAGAGCGAGTGGGTGCGGGAGAGCGAGTGGGTGCGGGAGAGCGAGTGGGTGGGGGAGAGCGAGTGGGTGCGGGGAGAGCGAGTGGGTACGGGAGAGCGGGGGGGGGTGCGGGAGAACGAGTGGGTGCGGGAGAGCGAGTGGGTGCGGGAGAGCGGGGGGGTGCGGGAGAGCGGGGTGGGTGCGGGAGAGCGGGGGGGTGCGGGGAGAGCGAGTGGGTGCGGGAGAGCGGGGTGGGTGCGGGTGAGCGAGTGGGTGCGGGAGAGCGGGTGGGTGCGGGAGAGCGAGTGGGTGCGGGAGAGCGGGGTGGGTGCGGGAGAGCGAGTGGGTGCGGTGAGAGCGAGTGGGTGCGGGAGAGCGAGTGGGTGCGGGAGAGCGAGTGGGTGCGGGAGAGCGAGTGGGTGCGGGAGAGCGAGTGGGTGCGGGAGAGCGGGGGGTTGCGGGAGAGCGGGTGGGGGGGCGGGAGAGCGAGTGGGTGCGGGAGAGCGGGGGGTGCGGGAGAGCGGGGGGGGTGCGGGAGAGCGGGTGGGTGCGGGAGAGCGGGTGGGTGCGGGAGAGCGAGTGGGTGCGGGAGAGCGAGTGGGTGCGGGAGAGCGAGTGGGTGCGGGAGAGCGGGGGGGTTGCGGGAGAGCGGGTGGGGGCGGGAGAGCGAGTGGGTGCGGGAGGAGCGGGGGGTGCGGGAGAGCGTTGGGGGGTGCGGGAGAGCGAGTGGGTGCGGGAGAGCGGGTGGGTGCGGGAGAGCTGGGGGGGTGCGGGAGAGCGAGTGGGTGCGGGAGAGCGAGTGGGTGCGGGGAGAGCGGGGGGGGTGTGCGGGAGAGCGGGGGGGTGCGGGAGAGCGAGTGGGTGCGGGAGAGCGGGGGGGTGCGGGAGAGCGAGTGGGTGCGGGGAGAGCGAGTGGGTGCGGGAGAGCGGGGGGGTGCGGGGAGAGCGAGTGGGTGCGGGAGAGCTGGGGGGGTGCGGGAGAGCGGGGGGGGTGCGGGAGAGCGAGTGGGTGCGGGAGAGCGAGTGGGTGCGGGAGAGCGGGGGGTACGGGAGAGCGGGTGTGTGCGGGAGAGCGAGTGGGTGCGGGGAGAGCGAGTGGGTGCGGGGAGAGCGGGGGGGGGTGCGGGAGAGCGAGTGGGTGCGGGAGGGCGAGTGGGTGCGGGAGAGCGGGGGGTACGGGAGAGCGGGTGGGTGCGGGAGAGCGAGTGGGTGCGGGAGAGCGAGTGGGTGCGGGAGAGCGGGGGGGGGTGCGGGGAGAGCGGGGGGGTGCGGGAGAGCGGGGGGTGCGGGAGAGCGAGTGGGTGGGGGAGAGCGGGGGGTGCGGGGAGAGCGAGTGGGTGAGGGAGAGCGGGGGGGGTGCGGGAGAGCGAGTGGGTGAGGGAGAGCGAGTGGGTGCGGGAGAGCGAGTGGGTGCGGGAGAGCGGGGGGGTGCGGGAGAGCGGGGGGGTGCGGGAGAGCGAGTGGGAGCGGGGAGAGCGAGTGGGTGCGGGAGAGCGGGGGTGTGCGGGAGAGCGAGTGGGTGCGGGAGAGCGGGGGGGGTGCGGGAGAGCGGTGGGTGTGGGAGAGCGAGTGGGAGCGGGAGAGCGAGTGGGTGCGGGAGAGCGGGGGGGTGCGGGAGAGCGGGGGGGGTGCGGGAGAGCGGGGGGGTGCGGGAGAGCGGGTGGGTGCGGGAGAGCGGGGGGGTGCGGGAGAGCGAGTGGGTGCGGGAGAGCGGGGGGGTGCGGGGAGAGCGAGTGGGTGCGGGAGAGCGGGTGGGTGCGGGAGAGCGGGGGGGTACGGGAGAGCGGGGGGTCGCGGGAGAGCGGGGGGGTGCGGGAGAGCGGGGGGGTGCGGGAGAGCGGGGGTGTGCGGGAGAGCGAGTGGGTACGGGAGAGCGAGTGGGTGCGGGAGAGCGGGTGGGTGCGGGAGAGCGGGGGGGTAACGGGAGAGCGGGGGTGGGTGCGGGAGAGCGAGTGGGTGCGGGAGAGCGAGTGGGTGCGGGAGAGCGAGTGGGTGCGGGAGAGCGAGTGGGTGCGGGAGAGCGAGTGGGTGCGGGAGAGCGAGTGGGTGCGGGAGAGCGGGTGGGTACGGGAGAGCGGGGGGGGCGGGAGAGCTGGGGGTGCGGGAGAGCGGGTGGGTGCGGGAGAGCGAGTGGGTGCGGGGAGAGCGAGTGGGTGCGGGAGAGCGGGGCGGTGCGGGGAGAGCGGGTGGGTGTGGGAGAGCGGGTGTTTGCGGGAGAGCGGGTGGGGTGCGGGAGAGCGGGGGCGTACGGGGGAGCGGGTGGGTGCGGGAGAGCGGTTGGGTGCGGGGAGAGCGGGGGGTGCGGGAGAGCGGGGGGTGCGGAGAGCGGGTGGGTGCGGGAGAGCGGGGGGCTGCGGGAGAGCGAGTGGGTGCGGGAGAGCGAGTGGGTGCGGGAGAGCGGGGGGCGTACGGGAGAGCGAGTGGGTGCAGGAGAGCGAGTGAGTGCGGGAGAGCGGGGGGGTGCGGGAGAGCGGGGGGGGTGCGCGGGTGAGCGGGGTGTGCGGGAGAGCGGGTGTGTGCGGGAGAGCGGGGGGGTGCGGGAAAGCGGGGGGGTGCGGGGAGAGCGGGTGGGTGCGGGAGAGCGGGGGGGTGTGCGGGAGAGCGGGGGGGTGCGGGAGAGCGAGTGGGTGCGGGAGAGCGGGGGGGGCGGGAGAGCTGGGGGTGCGGGAGAGCGGGTGGGTGCGGGAGAGCGAGTGGGTGCGGGAGAGCGAGTGGGTGCGGGAGAGCGGGGCGGTGCGGGAGAGCGGGTGGGTGTGGGAGAGCGGGTGTTTGCGGGAGAGCGGGTGGGGTGCGGGAGAGCGGGGGCGTACGGGGGAGCGGGTGGGTGCGGGAGAGCGGTTGGGTGCGGGAGAGCGGGGGGTGCGGGAGAGCGGGGGGTGCGGGAGAGCGGGTGGGTGCGGGAGAGCGGGGGGCTGCGGGGAGAGCGAGTGGGTGCGGGAGAGCGAGTGGGTGCGGGAGAGCGGGGGGCGTACGGGAGAGCGAGTGGGTGCAGGAGAGCGAGTGAGTGCGGGAGAGCGGGGGGGTGCGGGAGAGCGGGGGGGGTGCGCGGGTGAGCGGGGTGTGCGGGAGAGCGGGTGTGTGCGGGAGAGCGGGGGGGTGCGGGAAAGCGGGGGGGTGCGGGAGAGCGGGTGGGTGCGGGAGAGCGGGGGGGTGTGCGGGAGAGCGGGGGGGTGCGGGAGAGCGAGTGGGTGCGGGAGAGCGGGGGGGTGCGGGAGAGCGAGTGGGTGCGGGAGAGCGAGTGGGTGCGGGAGAGCGGGGGGGTGCGGGAGAGCGGGGGGGGTGCGGGAGAGCGAGTGGGTGCGGGAGAGCGAGTGGGTGCGGGAGAGCGGGGGGTACGGGAGAGCGGGTGTGTGCGGGAGAGCGAGTGGGTGCGGGAGAGCGAGTGGGTGCGGGAGAGCGGGGGGGGGGTGCGGGAGAGCGAGTGGGTGCGGGAGGGCGAGTGGGTGCGGGAGAGCGGGGGGTACGGGAGAGCGGGTGGGTGCGGGAGAGCGAGTGGGTGCGGGAGAGCGAGTGGGTGCGGGAGAGCGGGGGGGGGTGCGGGAGAGCGGGGGGGTGCGGGAGAGCGGGGGGGTGCGGGAGAGCGAGTGGGTGCGGGAGAGCGGGGGGTGCGGGAGAGCGAGTGGGTGAGGGAGAGCGGGGGGTGCGGGAGAGCGAGTGGGTGAGGGAGAGCGAGTGGGTGCGGGAGAGCGAGTGGGTGCGGGAGAGCGGGGGGGTGCGGGAGAGCGGGGGGGTGCGGGGAGAGCGAGTGGGAGCGGGAGAGCGAGTGGGTGCGGGAGAGCGGGGGTGTGCGGGAGAGCGAGTGGGTGCGGGAGAGCGGGGGGGTGCGGGAGAGCGGTGGGTGTGGGAGAGCGAGTGGGAGCGGGAGAGCGAGTGGGTGCGGGAGAGCGGGGGGGTGCGGGAGAGCGGGGGGGGTGCGGGAGAGCGGGGGGGTGCGGGAGAGCGGGGTGGGTGCGGGAGAGCGGGGGGGTGCGGGAGAGCGAGTGGGTGCGGGAGAGCGGGGGGGTGCGGGAGAGCGAGTGGGTGCGGGAGAGCGGGTGGGTGCGGGAGAGCGGGGGGGTACGGGAGAGCGGGGGGTCGCGGGAGAGCGGGGGGGTGCGGGAGAGCGGGGGGGTGCGGGAGAGCGGGGGTGTGCGGGAGAGCGAGTGGGTACGGGAGAGCGAGTGGGTGCGGGAGAGCGGGTGGGTGCGGGAGAGCGGGGGGGTAACGGGAGAGCGGGTGGGTGCGGGAGAGCGAGTGGGTGCGGGAGAGCGAGTGGGTGCGGGAGAGCGAGTGGGTGCGGGAGAGCGAGTGGGTGCGGGAGAGCGAGTGGGTGCGGGAGAGCGAGTGGGTGCGGGAGAGCGGGTGGGTACGGGAGAGCGGGGGGGGCGGGAGAGCTGGGGGTGCGGGAGAGCGGGTGGGTGCGGGAGAGCGAGTGGGTGCGGGAGAGCGAGTGGGTGCGGGAGAGCGGGGCGGTGCGGGAGAGCGGGTGGGTGTGGGAGAGCGGGTGTTTGCGGGAGAGCGGGTGGGGTGCGGGAGAGCGGGGGCGTACGGGGGAGCGGGTGGGTGCGGGAGAGCGGTTGGGTGCGGGAGAGCGGGGGGTGCGGGAGAGCGGGGGGTGCGGGAGAGCGGGTGGGTGCGGGAGGGCGAGTGGGTGCGGGAGAGCGGGGGGTACGGGAGAGCGGGTGGGTGCGGGAGAGCGAGTGGGTGCGGGAGAGCGAGTGGGTGCGGGAGAGCGGGGGGGGGTGCGGGAGAGCGGGGGGGTGCGGGAGAGCGGGGGGGTGCGGGAGAACGAGTGGGTGCGGGAGAGCGGGGGGTGCGGGAGAGCGAGTGGGTGAGGGAGAGCGGGGGGGTGCGGGAGAGCGAGTGGGTGAGGGAGAGCGAGTGGGTGCGGGAGAGCGGGGGGTACGGGAGAGCGGGTGTGTGCGGGAGAGCGAGTGGGTGCGGGAGAGCGAGTGGGTGCGGGAGAGCGGGGGGGGGGTGCGGGAGAGCGAGTGGGTGCGGGAGGGCGAGTGGGTGCGGGAGAGCGGGGGGTACGGGAGAGCGGGTGGGTGCGGGAGAGCGAGTGGGTGCGGGAGAGCGAGTGGGTGCGGGAGAGCGGGGGGGGGTGCGGGAGAGCGGGGGGGTGCGGGAGAGCGGGGGGGTGCGGGAGAGCGAGTGGGTGCGGGAGAGCGGGGGGTGCGGGAGAGCGAGTGGGTGAGGGAGAGCGGGGGGGTGCGGGAGAGCGAGTGGGTGAGGGAGAGCGAGTGGGTGCGGGAGAGCGAGTGGGTGCGGGAGAGCGGGGGGGTGCGGGAGAGCGGGGGGGTGCGGGAGAGCGAGTGGGAGCGGGAGAGCGAGTGGGTGCGGGAGAGCGGGGGTGTGCGGGAGAGCGAGTGGGTGCGGGAGAGCGGGGGGGTGCGGGAGAGCGGTGGGTGTGGGAGAGCGAGTGGGAGCGGGAGAGCGAGTGGGTGCGGGAGAGCGGGGGGGTGCGGGAGAGCGGGGGGGGTGCGGGAGAGCGGGGGGGTGCGGGAGAGCGGGGTGGGTGCGGGAGAGCGGGGGGGTGCGGGAGAGCGAGTGGGTGCGGGAGAGCGGGGGGGGTGCGGGAGAGCGAGTGGGTGCGGGAGAGCGGGTGGGTGCGGGAGAGCGGGGGGGTACGGGAGAGCGGGGGGTCGCGGGAGAGCGGGGGGGTGCGGGAGAGCGGGGGGGTGCGGGAGAGCGGGGGTGTGCGGGAGAGCGAGTGGGTACGGGAGAGCGAGTGGGTGCGGGAGAGCGGGTGGGTGCGGGAGAGCGGGGGGGTAACGGGAGAGCGGGTGGGTGCGGGAGAGCGAGTGGGTGCGGGAGAGCGAGTGGGTGCGGGAGAGCGAGTGGGTGCGGGAGAGCGAGTGGGTGCGGGAGAGCGAGTGGGTGCGGGAGAGCGAGTGGGTGCGGGAGAGCGGGTGGGTACGGGAGAGCGGGGGGGGCGGGAGAGCTGGGGGTGCGGGAGAGCGGGTGGGTGCGGGAGAGCGAGTGGGTGCGGGAGAGCGAGTGCATGCGGGAGAGCGGGGCGGTGCGGGAGAGCGGGTGGGTGTGGGAGAGCGGGTGTTTGCGGGAGAGCGGGTGGGGTGCGGGAGAGCGGGGGCGTACGGGGGAGCGGGTGGGTGCGGGAGAGCGGTTGGGTGCGGGAGAGCGGGGGGTGCGGGAGAGCGGGGGGTGCGGGAGAGCGGGTGGGTGCGGGAGAGCGGGGGGCTGCGGGAGAGCGAGTGGGTGCGGGAGAGCGAGTGGGTGCGGGAGAGCGGGGG
>NW_027308588.1:53233-55733 GCF_047496885.1 Scyliorhinus torazame | reverse complement strand
CTGAGGGAGTGCCGCACTGTCAGAGGGTCAGTACTGAGGGAGCCCCGCACTGTCAGAGGGTCAGTACTGAGGGAGCCCCGCACTGTCAGAGGGTCAGTACTGAGGGAGTGCTGCACTGTCAGAGGGTCAGTACTGAGGGAGTGCCGCACTGTCAGAGGGTCAGTACTGAGGGAGTGCCGCACTGTCAGAGGGTCAGTACTGAGGGAGCCCCGCACTGTCAGAGGGGTCAGTACTGAGCGAGTGCTGCACTGTCAGAGGGTCAGTACTGAGGGAGTGCTGCACTGCCACACGGTCAGTACTGAGGGTGTGCCGCACTGTCAGAGGGTCAGTACTGAGGGGAGTGCCGCACTGTCAGTGGGTCAGTACTGAGTGAGTGCTGCACTGTCAGAGGGTCAGTACTGAGGGAGTGCCGCACTGTCAGAGGGTAAGTACTGAGGGAGTGGGGGCACTGTCAGAGGGTCAGTACTGAGGGAGTGCCCGCACTGTCAGAGGGTCAGTACTGAGGGAGTGCCGCACTGTCAGAGGGTCAGGACTGAGGCAGTGCTGCACTGTCAGAGGGTCAGTACTGAGGGAGTGCCGCACTGTCAGAGGGTCAGTACTGAGGGAGTGCTGCACTGTCAGAGGGTCAGTACTGAGGGAGTGCCCGCACTGTCAGAGGGTCAGTACTGAGGGAGTGGCTCACAGTCAGAGGGTCAGTACTGAGGGAGTGCCGCACTGTCAGAGGGTCAGTACTGAGGGAGTGCCGCACTGTCAGAGGGTCAGTACTGAGGGAGTGCCGCACTGTCAGAGGGTCAGTACTGAGGGAGTGCTGCACTGTCAGAGGGTCAGTACTGAGGGGAGTGCTGCACTGTCAGAGGGTCAGTACTGAGGGAGTGCCGCACTGTCAGAGGGTCAGTACTGAGGAAGTGCTGCACTGTCAGAGGGTCAGTACTGAGGAAGGGCCGCACTGTCAGAGGGTCAGTACTGAGGAAGGGCCGCACTGTTAGAGGATCAGTACTGAGGGAGTGCTGCACTGTCAGAGGGTCAGTACTGAGGAAGTGCCGCACTGTCAGAGGGTCAGTACTGAGGGAGTGCCGCACTGTCAGAGGGTCAGTACTGAGTGAGTGCCGCACTGTCAGAGGGTCAGTACTGAGGGAGGGCTGCACTGTCAGAGGGTCAGTACTGAGGGAGTGCCGCACTGTCAGAGGGTCAGTACTGAGGGAGTGGCTCACTGTCAGAGGGTCAGTACTGAGGGAGTGCTGCACTGTCAGAGGGTCAGTACTGAGGGAGTGCCGCACTGTCAGAGGGTCAGTACTGAGGGAGTGCCGCACTGTCAGAGGGTCAGTACTGAGGGAGTGCCGCACTGTCAGAGGGTCAGTACTGAGGGAGTGCTGCACTGTCAGAGGGTCAGTACTGAGGGAGTGCCGCACTGTCAGACGGTCAGTACTGAGGGAGAGCCGCACTGTCAGACGGTCAGTACTGAGGGGAGTGCTGCACTGTCAGAGGGTCAGTACTGAGGGAGTGCTGCACTGTCAGAGGGTCAGTACTGAGGGAGTGCCGCACTGTCAGAGGGTCAGTACTGAGGGAGTGCCGCACTGTCAGAGGGTCAGTACTGAGGAGAGTGCCGCAATGTCAGAGGGTCAGTAGTGAGGGAGTGCAGCACTGTCAGAGGGTCAGTACTGAGGGAGTGCCGCACCGTCAGAGGGTCAGTACTGAGGGAGTGCCGCAATGTCAGAGGGTCAGTACTGAGGGAGCGCCGCACTGTCAGTGGGTCAGTACTGAGGGCGTGCTGCACTGTCAGAGGGTCAGTACTGAGGGAGTGCTGCATTTTCAGAGGGTCAGTACTGAGGGAGTGCCGCACTGCCACACGGTCAGTACTGAGGGAGTGCCGCACTATCAGAGGGTCAGTACTGAGGGAGTGCTGCACTGTCAGAGGGTCAGTACTGAGGGAATGCTGCACTGTCAGAGAGTCAGTACTGAGGGAGTGCCGCACTGTCAGAGGGTCAGCACTGAGGAGTGCCGCACTGTCAGAGGGTCAGTACTGAGGGAGTGCCGCACTGTCAGAGGGTCAGTACTGAGGGAGTGCTGCACTGTCAGAGGGTCAGTACTGAGGGAGTGCTGCACTGTCAGAGAGTCAGTTCTGAGGGAGTGCTGCACTGTCAGAGGGTCAGTACTGAGGGAGTGCTGCACTGTCAGAGGGTCAGTACTGAGGGAGCGCCGCACTGTCAGAGGGTCAGTACTGAGGGAGTGCTGCGCAGTCAGAGGGTCAGTACTGAGGGGTGTGCCGCACTGTCAGAGAGTCAGTACTGAGGGAGTGCTGCACTGTCAGAGGGTCAGTACTGAGGGAGTACCGCACTGTCAGAGGGTCAGTACTGAGGGAGTGCTGCACTGTCAGAGGGTCAGTACTGAGGGAGTGCTGCACTGTCAGAGGGTCAGTACTGAGGGAGTGTTGCACTGTCAGAGGGTCAGTACTGAGGGAGTGCTGCACTGTCAGAGGGTCAGTACTGAGGGAGTGCTGCAC
>NW_027308588.1:2500-40000 GCF_047496885.1 Scyliorhinus torazame | reverse complement strand
AGGGAGTGCTGCACTGTCAGAGGGTCAGTACTGAGGGAGTGCTGCACTGTCAGAGGGTCAGTACTGAGGGAGTGCCGCACTGTCAGAGGGTCAGTACTGAGGGAGTGCCGCACTGTCAGAGGGTCAGTACTGAGGGAGTGCCGCACTGTCAGAGGATCAGTACTGAGGGAGAGCCGCACTGTCAGAGGGTCAGTACTGAGGGAGAGCCGCACTGTCAGAGGGTCAGTACTGGGAGAGTGCCGCACTGACAGAGGGTCAGTACTGGGAGAGTGCCGCACTGTCAGAGGGTCAGTACTGAGGGAGTGCCGCACTGTCAGAGGGTCAGTACTGAGAGAGTGCTGCACTGTCAGAGGGTCAGTACTGAGGGAGTGCCGCACTGTCAGAGGGTCAGTACTGAGGGAGAGCCGCACTGTCAGAGGGTCAGTACTGAGGGAGTGCCGCACTGTCAGAGGGTCAGTACTGAGAGAGTGCTGCACTGTCAGAGTGTCAGTACTGGGAGAGTGCCGCACTGACAGAGGGTCAGTACTGAGGGAGCGCCGCACTGTCAGAGGGTCAGTACTGGGAGAGTGCCGCACCGACAGAGGGTCAGTACTGAGGGAGTGCCGCACTGTCAGAGGGTCAGTACTGAGGGAGCGCCGCACTGTCAGAGGGTCAGTACTGGGAGAGTGCCGCACCGACAGAGGGTCAGTACTGAGGGAGTGCCGCACTGTCAGAGGGTCAGTACTGAGGGAGTGCCGCACTGTCAGAGGGTCAGTACTGAGGGAGTGCCGCACTGTCAGAGGGTCAGTACTGAGGGAGTGCCGCACTGTCAGAGGGTCAGTACTGAGGGAGTGCCGCACTGTCAGAGGGTCAGTACTGAGGGAATGCCGCACTGTCAGAGGGTCATTACTGAGGGAATGCCGCACTGTCAGAGGGTCAGTACTGAGGGAGTGCCGCACTGTCAGAGGGTCAGTACTGAGGGAGTGCCGCACTGTCAGAGAGTCAGTACTGAGGGAGTGCCGCACTGTCAGAGGGTCAGTACTGAGGGAGTGCCGCACTGTCAGAGGGTCAGTAGTGACGGAGTGCCGCACTGTCAGAGGGTCAGTACTGAGGGAGTGCCGCACTGTCAGAGGGTCAGTGCTGAGGGAGTGCCGCACTGTCAGAGGGTCAGTACTGAGGGAGTGCCGCACTGCCAGAGGGTCAGTACTGAGGGAGTGCCGCACTGTCAGAGGGTCAGTACTGAGGGAGTGCCGCACTGTCAGAGGGTCAGTACTGAGGGAGTGCCGCACTGCCACACGGTCAGTACTGAGGGAGTGCCGCACTGTCAGAGGGTCAGTACTGAGGGAGTGCCGCACTGTCAGAGGGTCAGTACTGAGGGAGTGCTGCACTGTCAGAGGGTCAGTACTGAGGGAGTGTCGCACTCTCAGACGGTCAGTACTGAGGGAGTGCTGCTCTGTCAGAGGGTCAGTACTGAGGGAGTGTCGCACTGTCAGAGGGTCAGTGCTGAGGGAGTGCCGCACTGTCAGAGGGTCAGTACTGAGGGAGTGCCGCACTGTCAGAGGGTCAGTACTGAGGGAGTGCCGCACTGTGGGAGGGTCAGTACTGATGGAGTGCCGCACTGTCAGAGGGTCAGTACTGAGGGAGTGCTGCACTGTCAGAGGGTCAGCACTGAGGGACTGCCGCACTGTCAGAGGGTCAGTACTGAGGGAGTGCCGAACTGTCAGAGGGTCAGTACTGAGGGAGTGCTGCGCTGTCAGAGGGTCAGTACTGAGGGAGTGCCGCACTGTCAGAGGGTCAGTACTGAGGGAGTGCCGCACTGTCAGCTGGTCAGCACTGAGGGAGTGCTGCACTGTCAGAGGGTCAGTACTGAGGGAGTGCAGCACTGTCAGAGGGTCAGTACTGAGGGAGTGCCGCACTGTCAGAGGGTCAGTACTGAGGGAGTGCAGCACTGTCAGAGGGTCAGTACTGAGGGAGTGCCGCACTGTCAGAGGGTCAGTACTGAGGGAGTGCCGCACTGTCAGAGAGTCAGTACTGAGGGAGTGCCGCACTGTCAGAGGGTCAGTACTGAGGGAGTGCCGCACTGTCAGAGGGTCAGTACTGAGGGAGTGCTGCACTGTCAGAGGGTCAGTACTGTGGGAGTGCCGCACTGTCAGAGGGTCAGTACTGAGGGAGTGCCGCACTGTCAGAGGGTCAGTACTGAGGGAGTGCCGCACTGTCAGAGGGTCAGTACTGAGGGAGTGCCGCACTGTCAGAGGGTCAGTACTGAGGGAGTGCCGCACTGTCAGAGGGTCAGTTCTGAGGGAGAGCTGCACTGTCAGAGGGTCAGTACTGAGGGAGTGCCGCACTGTCAGAGGGTCAGTACTGAGGGAGTGCCGCACTGTCAGAGGGTCAGTACTGAGGGAGTGCTGCACAGTCAGAGGGTCAGTACTGAGGGAATGCCGCACTGTCAGAGGGTCAGTACTGAGGGAGTGCCGCACTGTCAGAGGGTCAGTACTGAGGGAGTGCCGCACTGTCAGAGGGTCAGTACTGAGGGAATGCCGCACTGTCAGAGGGTCAGTACTGAGGGAGTGCCGCACTGTCAGAGGGTCAGTACTGAGGGAGCGCTGCACTGTCAGAGGGGCAGTACTGAGGGAGTGTCGCACTGTCAGAGGGTCAGTACCGAGGGAGTGCCGCACTGTCGGAGGGTCAGTACTGAGGGAGTGCCGCACTGTCAGAGGGTCAGTACTGAGGGAGTGCCGCACTGTCAGAGGGTCAGTACTGAGGGAGTGCTGCACTGTCAGAGGGTCAGTACTGAGGGAGTGCTGCACTGTCAGAGGGTCAGTACTGAGGGAGTGCCGCACTGTCAGAGGGTCAGCGCCACCTGCTGGTCCTTGGTGTGGGTTTGCAGGAGCGGGCCGTCTACATATTGTAGGCGGCATTCGGGGCGGGAGGATTTGGAGAGACCAGCAGCTAATTGTCTGCGCCAAATGGAGGGGGAAGTTGTGGAAACTTTGTCTCTGCTTTGACAGGAGGATAAAGTCCAAAGATGTGCAGGTTAGGTGGATTGGCCATGATAAATTGCCCTTAGTGTCCAAAAAATTGCCCTTAGTGTTGGGTGGGGTTACTGGGTTATGGGGATAGGGTGGAAGTGTTGACTTTGGGTAGGGTGCTCTTTCCAAGAGCCGGTGCAGACTCGATGGGCCGAATGGCCTCCTTCTGCGCTGTAAATTCTATGATAAAAAATGTACAGAACTGTAAGGGGTAATGTAATGTCAAAACCAACCACCAGGGGGTGCAAGATGCAGAACTATATAAGCATTGATGCTGAGCCTTGTGGGTGAGAGCTGAGGAGAAAGCTGGAAGACAGACGGCAGGAAAGATAGTGTGAGTGAGAGCAGATCATAGTTGATGTATTGGGGTAGAGATTAGTAGTAGATGAGCGTAGATTGTATATTTATTGTCAGGAAGAGGTTGATCCAGTGAAGTAGTGTAAATAAATCTTCACCTTCGTTGAATACAAAGGCCAGTGGTGGTCTTTGTGAATACTACACCAACCAGCCTAGAGTTACCAACTCAAAGTGCACCACACACTTCTCCATTGCCGAGGTTAGTGACAGTTCCCCTGCTCAGAGCCTCTGTTACAGGAATAACAGGTTTCACATCAATCACAAGTAACTGTGGGGGACTGAGGAAGTGAAACAGATTCAGTAACACCCTGGCAACCACTGGAGAGACCACAGCAGAGATTGGAGGCTGCTTCTCAAATCAAAATTAGCTACGGGATCACATAGGATAGAATCCCTCAGCACTGAACCTCCGACAGTGCGGCACTCCCTCGGTACTGACCCTCTGACAGTGCGGCACTCCCTCAGTACTGACCCTCTGACAGTGCGGCACTCCCTCAGTACCGACCCTCTGACAGTGCAGCACTCCCTCAGTACTGACCCTCTGACAGTGCGGCACTCCCTCAGTACTGACCCTCTGACAGTGCAGCACTCCCTCAGTACTGACCTTCTGACAGTGCGGCGCTCCCTCAGTACTGACCCTCTGACAGTGCAGCACTCCCTCAGTACTGACCCTCTGACAGTGCGGCACTCCCTCAGTACTGACCCTCTGACAGTGCAGCACTCCCTCAGTACTGACCCTCTGACAGTGCGGCACTCCCTCAGTACTGACCCTCTGACAGTGCGACGTTCCCTCAGTACTGACCCTCTGACAGTGCGGCACTCCCTCAGTACTGACCCTCTGACTGTGCGGCACTCCCTCAGTACTGACCCTCTGACAGTGCGGCACTCCCTCAGTACTGACACTCTGACAGTGCAGCACTCCCTCAGTACTGACCCTCTGACAGTGCAGCACTCCCTCAGTACTGACCCTCTGACAGTGCGGCACTCCCTCAGTACTGACCCTCTGACAGTGCAGCACTCCCTCAGTACTGACCCTCTGACAGTGCGGCACTCCCTCAGTACTGACTCTCTGACAGTGCGGCACTCCCTCAGTACTGACCCTCTGACAGTGCAGCACTCCCTCAGTACTGACCCTCTGACAGTGCGGCGCTCCCTCAGCACTGAACCTCCGACAGTGCGGCACTCCCTCCGTACTGACCCTCTGACAGTGCGGCACTCCCTCAGTACTGACCCTCTGACAGTGCAGCACTCCCTCAGTACTGACCCTCTGACAGTGCGGCACTCCCTCAGTACTGACCCTCTGACAGTGCAGCACTCCCTCAGTACTGAACCTCTGACAGTGCAGCACTCCCTCAGTACTGACCCTCTGACAGTGCGGCACTCCCTCAGTACTGACCCTCTGACAGTGCAGCACTCCCTCAGTACTGACCCTCTGACAGTGCGGCACTCCCTCAGTACTGACCCTCTGACAGTGCGGCACTCCCTCAGTACTGACCCTCTGACAGTGCAGCACTCCCTCAGTACTGACCCTCTGACATTGCAGCACTCCCTCAGTACTGACCCTCTGACAGTGCGGCGCTCCCTCAGTACTGACCCTCTGACACTGCGGCACTCCCTCATCCCTGACCCTCTGACAGTGCAGCACTCCCTCAGTACTGACCTTCTGGCAGTGCGGCACTCCCTCAGTACTGACCCTCTGACAGTGCGGCACTCCCTCAGTACTGACCCTCTGACAGTGCGGCACTCCCTCAGTACTGACCCTCTGACAGTGCGGCACTCCCTCAGTACTGACCCTCTGACAGAGCAGCACTCCCTCAGTACTGACCCTCTGTCAGTGCAGCACTCCCTCAGTACTGACCCTCTGACAGTGCGGCACTCCCTCAGTACTGACCCTCTGACAGTACGGCACTCGCTCAGTACTGACCCTCTGACAATGCGGCACTCCCTCAGTACTGACCCTCTGTCAGTGCAGCACTCCCTCAGTACTGACCCTCTGACAGTGCGGCACTCTCTCAGTACTGACCCTCTGACAGTACGGCACTCCCTCAGTACTGACCCTCTGACAGTGCGGCACTCCCTCAGTACTGACCCTCTGACAGTGCGGCACTCCCTCAGTACTGACCATCTGACAATGCGGCGCTCCCTCAGTACTGACCCTCTGGCAGTGCGGCACTCCCTCAGTACTGACCCTCTGACAGTACGGCACTCCCTCAGTACTGACCCTCTGACAGTGCGGCGCTCCCTCAGTACTGACCATCTGACAGTGCAGCGTTCCCTCAGTACTGACCATCTGACAGTGCGCACTCCCTCAGTACTGACCCTCTGACAGTGCAGCACTCCCTCAGTACTGATCCTCTGACAGTGTGGCACTCCTTCAGCACTGACCCTCTGAGAGTGCGGCACTCCCTCAGTACTGACCCCCTGACAGTGCTGCACTCCCTCAGTACTGACCCTCTGACAGTGCGGGGCTCCCTCAGTACTGACCCTCTGATAGTGCAGCACTGCGTCAGTACTGACCCACTGACAGTGCAGCACTCCCTCAGCACTGACCCTCTGACAGTGAAGCACTCCCTCAGTACTGACCCTCTGACAGTGCAACACTCCCTCAGTACTGACCCTCTGACAGTGCGGCACTCCCTCAGCACTGACCCTCTGACAGTGCAACACTCCCTCAGCACTGACCCTCTGACAGTGCAACACTCCCTCAGTACTGACCCTCTGACAGTGCAGCACTCCCTCAGTACTGACCCTCTGACAGTGTGGCACTCCTTCAGTACTGACCCTCTGACAGTGCGGCACTCCCTCAGTACTGACCCCCTGACAGTGCAGCACCCCCTCAGTACTGACCCTCTGACAGTGCGGGGCTCCCTCAGTACTGACCCTCTGATAGTGCAGCACTGCGTCAGTACTGACCCTCTGACAGTGCAGCACTCCCTCAGTACTGACCCTCTGACAGTGCGGCGCTCCCTCAGTACTGACCCTCTGAGAGAGCAGTACTCCCTCAGTACTGACCCTCTGACTATGCGGCACTCCATCAGTACTGACCCTCTGACAGTGCGGCACTCCCTCAGTACTGACCCTCTGACAGTGCGGCACTCCCTCAGTACTGACCCTCTGATAGTGCGGCGCTCCCTCAGTACTGACCCTCTGACAGTGCAGCACTCCCTGAGTACTGACCCTCTGACAGTGCGACACGCCCTCAGTACTGCCCCTCTGACAGTGCGGTACTCCCTCAGTACTGACCCTCTGACAGTGCAGCACTCCCTCAGTACTGACCCTCTGACAATGTAGCTCTCCCTCACCACTGATAGGCACATAGACACTGACACCAGTACTGAGGGAGCGCTGCACTGTCAGAGGGTCAGTACCGAGGGAGTGCCGCACTGTCAGAGGGTCAGTACTGAGGGAGTGCCGCACTGTCAGAGGGTGAGTACTGAGGGAGTGCTGCACTGTCAGAGGGTCAGTACTGAGGGAGTGCCGCACTGTCAGAGGGTCAGTACTGAGGGAGTGCCGCACTGTCAGAGGGTCAGTACTGAGGGAGTGCTGCACTGTCAGATGTTCAGTACTGAGGGAGTGCTGCACTGTCAGAGGGTCAGTACTGAGGGAGAGCCGCACTGTCAGAGGGTCAGTACTGAGGGAGTGTCGCACTGTCGGAGGGGCAGCACTGAGGGAGTGCCGCACTTTCAGAGGGTCAGTACTGAGGGAGAGCCGCACTGTCAGAGGGTCAGTACTGAGGGAGTGCTGCACTGTCAGAGGGTCAGTACTGAGGGAGTGCCGCACTGTCAGAGGGTCAGTACTGAGGGAGTGCTGCACTGTCAGAGGGTAAGTACTGAGGGAGCGCCGCACTGTCAGAGGGTCAGTACTGAGGGAGTGCCGCACTGTCAGAGGGTCAGTACTGAGGGAGTGCTGCACTGTCAGAGGGTCAGTACTGAGGGAGTGTTGCACTGTCAGAGGGTCAGTACTGAGGGAGCGCCGCACTGTCAGAGGGTCAGTACTGAGGGACTGCTGCACTGTCAGAGGGTCAGTACTGAGGGAGTGCCGCACTGTCAGAGGGTCAGTACTGAGGGAGTGCCGCACTGTCAGAGGGTCAGTACTGAGGGAGTGCCGCACTGTCAGGGGGTCAGAGCCACCTGCTGGTCCTTGGTGAAGGTTTGCAGGAGCGGGTCGTCTACCTATTTTAGGCGGCATTCGGGCCGGGAGAATTTGGAGAGACCAGCAGCTAATTGTCTGCGGCAAATGGAGGGGGAAGTTGTGGAAACTTTGTCTCTGCTTTGACAGGAGGATATATGTACAGAATTGTAAGGGGTAATGTAATGTCGAAACCAACCACCAGGGGGAGCTAGATGCAGAACTATATAAGAATTGATGCTAAGCCTTGTGGGTGAGAGCTCAGGAGAAAGCTGGAAGACAGACGGCAGGAAAGATAGTGCGAGTGAGAGCAGATCATAGTTGATGTATTGGTGTAGAGATTAGTAGTAGATGAGCGTAGATTGTATATTTATTGTCAGGAAGAGGTTGATCCAGTGAAGTAGTGTAAATAAATCTTCAGCTTTGTTGAATACAAAGGCCAGTGGTGGTCTTTGTGAATACTACACCAACCATCCTAGAGTTACCAACTCAAAGTGCACCACACACTTCTCCATTGCTGAGGTCAGTGACAGTTCCCCTGCTCAGAGCCTCTGTTACAGGAATAACAGGTTTCACATCAATCACAAGTAACTGTGGGGGACTGAGGACGTGAAACAAATTCAGTAACACCCTGGCACCCACTGGAGAGACCACAGCAGAGATTGGAGGCTGCTTCTCAAATCAAAATTAGCTACGGGATCACATAGGATAGAATCCCACAGCACTGAACCTCCGACAGTGCGGCACTCCCTCAGTACTGACCCTCTGACAGTGCGGCACTCCCTCAGTACTGACACTCTGACAGTGCGGCACTCCCTCAGTACTGACCCTCTGACAGTGCAGCACTCCCTCAGTACTGACCCTCTGACAGTGCGGCACTCCCTCAGTACTGACCCTCTGACAGTGCAGCACTCCCTCAGTACTGACCCTCTGACAGTGCAGCACTCCCTCAGTACTGACCGTCTGACAGTGCGGCACTCCCTCAGCACTGAACCTCCGACAGTGCGGCACTCCCTCAGTACTGACCCTCTGACAGTGCAGCACTCCCTCAGCACTGACCCTCCGACAGTGCGGCACTCCCTCAGTACTGACCGTCTGACAGTGCGGCACTCCCTCAGCACTGAACCTCCGACAGTGCGGCACTCCCTCAGCACTGACCGTCTGACAGTGCGGCACTCCCTCAGTACTGACCGTCTGACAGTGCGGCACTCCCTCAGCACTGAACCTCCGACAGTGCGGCACTCCCTCAGTACTGACCCTCTGACAGTGCAGCACTCCCTCAGTACTGACCCTCTGACAGTGTAGCACTCCCTCAGTACTGACCCCCTGACAGTGTAGCACTCCCTCAGTACTGACCCTCTGACAGTGCAGCGCTCCCTCAGTACTGACCCCCTGACAGTGCAGCACTCCCTCAGTACTGACCCTCTGACAGTGCAGCGCTCCCTCAGTACTGACCCCCTGACAGTGCAGCACTCCCTCAGTACTGACCCTCTGACAGTGCAGCGCTCCCTCAGTACTGACCCCCTGACAGTGCAGCGCTCCCTCAGTATTGACCCTCTGACAGTGCAGCACTCCCTCAGTACTGACCCTCTGACAGTGCAGCACTCCCTCAGTACTGACCCTCTGACAGTGCAGCACTCCTCAGCACTGATAGGCACATAGACACTGACACCTGTTCTGAGGTAGCGCTGCACCGACAGAGGGTCAGTACAGAGGGAGCGTCACACTGTCAGAGGGTCAGTATATTCCCTACCTGCATTAGACCTTCCAAAATGCATTGCCTCACATTTTTCCGGATTAAACTCCATCTGCCATCTCTCCGCCCAAGCCTCCAAACAATCTAAATCCTGCTGTATCCTCTGACAGTCCTCATCGCTATCCGCATTTCCACCAACCTTTGTGTCGTCTGCAAACTTACTAATCAGACCAGTTACATTTTCCTCCAAATCATTTATATATACTACAAAGAGCAAAGGTCCCAGCACTGATCCCTGTGGAACACCACTGGTCACAGCCCTCCAATTAGAAAAGCATCCTTCCATTGCTACCCTCTGCCTTCTATGGCCTAGCCAGTTCTGTATCCACCTTGCCAGCTCACCCCTGATCCCGTGTGACTTCACCTTTTGTACTAGTCTACCATGAGGGACCTTGTCAAAGGCCTTACTGAAGTCCATATAGACAACATCCACTGCCCTACCTGCATCAATCATCTTTGTGACCTCCTCAAAAAACTCTATCAAGTTAGTGAGACACGACCTCCCCTTCACAAAACCGTGCTGCCTCTCACTAATACGTCCATTTGCTTCAAAATGGGAGTAGATCCTGTCTCGAAGAATTCTCTCCAGTAATTTCCCGACCACTGAAGTAAGGCTCACCGGCCTGTAGTTCCCTGAGGGAGTGCCGCACTGTCAGAGGGTCAGTACTGAGGGAGTGCTGCACTGTCAGAGGGTCAGTACTGAGGGAGTGCTGCACTGTCAGAGGGTCAGTACTGAGGGAGTGTCGCACTGTCACAGGGTCAGTACTGAGGGAGTGCCGCACTGTCAGAGGGTCAGTACTGAGGGAGTGCTGCACTGTCAGAGGGTCAGTACTGAGGGAGTGCTGCACTGTCAGAGGGTCAGTACTGAGGGAGTGCTGCACTGTCAGAGGGTCAGTACTGAGGGAGTGCTGCACTGTCAGAGGTCAGTACTGCGGGAGTGCCGCACTGTCAGAGGGTCAGTACTGAGGGAGTGCTGCACTGTCACTTGGTCAGTACTGAGGGAGTGCTGCACTGTCAGAGGGTCAGTACTGAGGGAGTGCTGCACTGTCAGAGGGTCAGTACTGAGGGAGTGCCGCACTGTCAGAGGGTCAGTACTGAGGGAGTACCGCACTGTCAGAGGGTCAGTACTGAGGGAGTGCCGCACTGTCAGAGGGTCAGTACTGAGGGACTGCTGCACTGTCAGAGGGTCAGTACTGAGGGAGTGCTGCACTGTCAGAGGGTCAGTACTGAGGGAGTGCCGCACTGTCAGAGGGTCAGCACTGAGGGAGCGCTGCACTGTCAGAGGGTCAGTACTGAGGGAGTGCTGCACTGTCAGAGGGTCAGTACTGAGGGAGTGCTGCACTGTCAGAGGGTCAGTACTGAGGGAGTGCCGCACTGTCAGAGGGTCAGCGCCACCTGCTGGTCCTTGGTGTGGGTTTGCAGGAGCGGGTCGTCTACATATTTTAGGCGGCATTCGGGCCGGGAGAATTTGGAGAGACCAGCAGCTAATTGTCTGCGGCAAATGGAGGGGGAAGTTGTGGAAACTTTGCCTCTGCTTGGACAGGAGGATAAATGTACAGAATTGTAAGGGGTAATGTAATGTCAAAATCAACCACCAGGGGGAGCTAGATGCAGAACTATATAAGAATTGATGCTGAGCCTTGTGGGTGAGAGCTAAGGAGAAAGCTGGAAGACAGACGGCAGGAAAGATAGTGTGAGTGAGAGCAGATCATAGTTGATGTATTGGCATAGAGATTAGCAGTAGATGAGCGTAGATTGTATATTTATTGTCAGGAAGAGGTTGATCCAGTGAAGTAGTGTAAATAAATCTTCAGCTTTGTTGAATACAAAGGCCAGTGGTGGTCTTTGTGAATACTACACCAACCAGCCTAGAGTTACCAACTCAAAGTTCACCACACACTTCTCCATTGCTGAGGTTAGTGACAGTTCCCCTGCTCAGAGCCTCTGTTACAGGAATAACAGGTTTCACATCAATCACAAGTAACTGTGGGGGACTGAGGACGTGAAACAGATTCAGTAACACCCTGGCACCCACTGGAGAGACCAGAGCAGAGATTGGAGGCTGCTTTTCAAATCAAAATTAGCTACGGGATCACATAGGATAGAATCCCTCAGCACTGACCCTCTGACAGTGCGGCACTCCCTCAGTACTGACCCTCTGACAGTGCGGCACTCCCTCAGTACTGACCCTCTGACAGGGCAGCACTCCCTCAGCACTGACCCTCTGACAGTGCGGCACTCCCTCAGTACTGACCCTCTGACAGTGCGGCACTCCCTCAGTACTGACACTCTGACAGTGCGGCACTCCCTCGGCACTGACCCTCTGACAGTGCGGCACCCCCTCAGTACTGACCCTCTGACAGTGCGGCACCCCCTCAGTACTGACCCTCTGACAGTGCGGCACTCCCTCAGTACTGACCCTCTGACAGTGCGGCGCTCCCTCAGTTCTGACCCTCTGACAGTGCGGCACCCCCTCAGTACTGAACCTCCGACAGTGCGGCACTCCCTCAGTACTGACCCTCTGACAGTGCGGCACTCCCTCAGTACTGACCCTCTGACAGTGCGGCGCTCCCTCAGTACTGACCCTGTGACAGTGCGGCACTCCCTCAGTACTGACCCTCTGACAGTGCGGCACTCCCTCAGTACTGACCCTCTGACAGGGCGGCTCTCCCTCAGTACTGACCCTCTGACAGTGCGGCACTCCCTCAGTACTGACCCTCTGACAGTGCGGCACTCCCTCAGTACTGACCCTCTGACAGGGCGGCACTCCCTCAGTACTGACCCTCTGACAGTGCGGCACTCCCTCAGTACTGACCCTCTGACAGTGCGGCACTCCCTCAGTACTGACCCTCTGACAGTGCGGCACTCCCTCAGTACTGACCCTCTGACAGTGCGGCACTCCCTCAGTACTCACCCTCTGGCAGTGCGGCACTCCCTCAGTACTGACCCTCTGACAGTGCAGTACTCGCTCAGTACTGACCCTCTTACAGTGCAGCACTCCCTCAGTACTGACCCTCTGGCAGTGCGGCACTCCCTCAGTACTGACCCTCTGACAGTGCGGCACTCCCTCAGTACTGACCCTCTGACAGTGCAGCACTCCCTCAGTACTGACCCTCTGACAGTGCGGCACTCCCTCAGTACTGACCCTCTGACAGTGCAGCACTCCCTCAGTACTGACCCTCTCACAGTGCGGCACTCCCTCAGTACTGACCCTCTGACAGTGCAGCACTCCCTCAGTACTGACCCTCTGACAGTGCGGCGCTCCCTCAGTACTGACACTCTGATAGTGCGGCACTCCCTCAGTACTGACACTCTGACAGTGCAGCTCTCCCTCAGTACTGACCCTCTGACAGTGCAGCATTCCCTCAGTACTGACCCTCTGACAGTGCGGCACTCCCTCAGTACTGACACTCTGACAGTGCAGCACTCCCTCAGTACTGACCCTCTGACGGTGCAGCACTCCCTCAGTACTGACCCTCTGACAGTGCGGCACTCCCTCAGTACTGACCCTCTGACAGTGCGGCACTCCCTCAGTACTGACCCTCTGACGGTGCAGCACTCCCTCAGTACTGACCCTCTGACAGTGCGGCACTCCCTCAGTACTGACCCTCTGACAGTGCAGTACTCCCTCAGTACTGACCCTCTGACAGTGCGGCACTCCCTCAGTACTGACCCTCTGACAGTGCAGCGCTCCCTCAGTACTGACCCTCTGATAGTGCGGCACTCCCTCAGTACTGACACTCTGACAGTGCGGCACTCCCTCAGTACTGACCCTCTGACAGTGCGGCACTCCCTCAGTACTGACCCTCTGACAGTGCTGCACACCCTCAGAACTGACCCTCTGACAGTGCGGCACTCCCTCAGTACTGACCCTCTGACAGTGCGGCACTCCCTCAGTACTGACCCTCTGACAGTGCAGCACTGCCTCAGTACCGACCCTCTGATAGTGCGGCACTCACACATTAGTGACACTCTGACAGTGCAGCACTCCCTCAGTACTGATCCTCTGACAGTGCAGCCCTCCCTCAGTACTGAACCTCCGACAGGGCGGCACTCCCTCAGTACTGACCCTCTGACAGTCCGGCACTCCCTCAGTACTGACCCTCTGACAGTGCGGCACTCCCTCAGTACTGACCCTCTGATAGTGCGGCACTCCCTCAGTACTGACACTCTGACAGTGCGGCACTCCCTCAGCACTGACCCTCTGACAGGGCGGCACTCCCTCAGTACTGACCCTCTGACAGGGCAGCACTCCCTCAGTACTGACCCTCTGACAGTGCAGCACTCCCTCAGTACTGACCAAGTGACAGTGCAGCACTCCCTCAGTACTGACCCTCTGACAGTGCGGCACTCCCGCAGTACTGACCTCTGACAGTGCAGCACTCCCTCAGTACTGACCCTCTGACAGTGCAGCACTCCCTCAGTACTGACCCTCTGACAGTGCAGCGCTCCCTCAGTACTGACCCCCAGACAGTGTAGCACTCCCTCAGTACTGACCCTCTGACAATGTAGCACTCCCTCAGCACTGATAGGCACATAGACATTGACACCTGTTCTAAGGTAGCCCTGCACCGTCAGAGGGTCAGTACTGAGGGAGTGCTGCACTGTCAGAGGGTAAGTACAGAGGGAGCGTCACACTGTCAGAGGGTCAGTACTCAGGGAGTGCTGCACCGTCAGAGGGTCAGTACAGAGGGAGTGTCACACTGTCAGAGGGTCAGTATATTCCCTACCTGCATTAGACGTTCCAAAATGCATTACCTCACATTTGTCCGGATTAAACTCCGTCTGCCATCTCTCCGCCCAAGTCTTCAGACAATTTAAATCCTGCTGTATCCTCTGACAGTCCTCATCGCTATCCGCAATTCCACCAACCTTTGTGTCGTCTGCAAACTTACTAATCAGACCAGTTACATTTTCCTCCAAATCATTTATATATACTACAAAGAGCAAAGGTCCCAGCACTGATCCCTGCGGAACACCACTGGTCACAGCCCTCCAATTAGAAAAGCATCCCTCCATTGCTACTCTCTGCCTTCTATGGCCTAGACAGTTCTGTATCCACCTTGCCAGCTCACCCCTGATCCCGTGTGACTTCACCTTTTGTACTAGTCTACCATGAGGGACCTTGTCAAAGGCCTTACTGAAGTCCATATAGACAACATCTACTGCCCTACCTGCATCAATCATCTTAGTGACCTCCTCGAAAAACTCTAGCAAGTTCGTGAGACACGACCTCCCCTTCACAAAACCGTGCTGCCTCTCACTAATACGTCCATTTGCTTCAAAATGGGAGTAGATCCTGTCTCGAAGAATTCTCTCCAGTAATTTCCCGACCACTGAAGTAAGGCTCACCGGCCTGTAGTTCCCTGAGGGAGTGCCGCACTGTCAGAGGGTCAGTACTGAGGGAGTGCTGCACTGTCAGAGGGTCAGTACTGAGGGAGTGCTGCACTGTCAGAGGGTCAGTACTGAGGGAGTGTCGCACTGTCACAGGGTCAGTACTGAGGGAGTGCCGCACTGTCAGAGGGTCAGTACTGAGGGAGTGCTGCACTGTCAGAGGGTCAGTACTGAGGGAGTGCTGCACTGTCAGAGGGTCAGTACTGCGGGAGTGCCGCACTGTCAGAGGGTCAGTACTGAGGGAGTGCTGCACTGTCACTTGGTCAGTACTGAGGGAGTGCTGCACTGTCAGAGGGTCAGTACTGAGGGAGTACCGCACTGTCAGAGGGTCAGTACTGAGGGAGTGCCGCACTGTCAGAGGGTCAGTACTGAGGGAGTGCCGCACTGTCAGAGGGTCAGTACTGAGGGAGTGCTGCACTGTCAGAGGGTCAGTACTGAGGGAGTGCTGCACTGTCAGAGGGTCAGTACTGAGGGAGTGCCGCACTGTCAGAGGGTCAGTACTGAGGGAGTACCGCACTGTCAGAGGGTCAGTACTGAGGGAGTGCCGCACTGTCAGAGGGTCAGTACTGAGGGACTGCTGCACTGTCAGAGGGTCAGTACTGAGGGAGTGCTGCACTGTCAGAGGGTCAGTACTGAGGGAGTGCCGCACTGTCAGAGGGTCAGTACTGAGGGAGTGCCGCACTGTCAGAGGGTCAGTACTGAGGGAGTGCCGCACTGTCAGAGGGTCAGTACTGAGGGAGTGCTGCACTGTCAGAGGGTCAGTACTGAGGGAGTGCTGCACTGTCAGAGGGTCAGTACCGAGGGAGTGCCGCACTGTCAGAGGGTCAGTACTGAGGGAGTGCTGCACTGTCAGAGGGTCAGTACTGAGGGAGTGCCGCACTGTCAGAGGGTCAGCACTGAGGGAGCGCTGCACTGTCAGAGGGTCAGTACTGAGGGAGTGCCGCACTGTCAGAGGGTCAGTACTGAGGGAGTGCCACACTGTCAGAGGGTCAGCGCCACCTGCTGGTCCTTGGTGTGGGTTTGCAGGAGCGGGTCGTCTACATATTTTAGGCGGCATTCGGGCCGGGAGAATTTGGAGAGACCAGCAGCTAATTGTCTGCGGCAAATGGAGGGGGAAGTTGTGGAAACTTTGTCTCTGCTTTGACAGGAGGATAAATGTACAGAACTGTAAGTGGTAATGTAATGTCAAAACCAACCACCAGGGGGTGCAAGATGCAGAACTATATAAGCATTGATGCTAAGCCTTGTGGGTGAGAGCTGAGGAGAAAGCTGGAAGACAGACGGCAGGAAAGATAGTGTGAGTGAGAGCAGATCATAGTTGATGTATTGGTGTAGAGATTAGTAGTAGATGAGCGTAGATTGTATATTTATTGTCAGGAAGAGGTTGATCCAGTGAAGTAGTGTAAATAAATCTTCAGCTTTGTTGAATACAAAGGCCAGTGGTGGTCTTTGTGAATACTACACCAACCAGCCTAGAGTTACCAACTCAAAGTGCACCACACACTTCTCCATTGCTGAGGTCAGTGACAGTTCCCCTGCTCAGAGCCTCTGTTACAGGAATAACAGGTTTCACATCAATCACAAGTAACTGTGGGGGACTGAGGACGTGAAACAGATTCAGTAACACCCTGGCACCCACTGGAGAGACCACAGCAGAGATTGGAGGCTGCTTTTCAAATCAAAATTAGCTACGGGATCACATAGGATAGAATCCCACAGTACTGACACTCTGACAGTGCGGCACTCCCTCAGTACTGACCCTCTGACAGTGCGGCACTCCCTCAGTACTGACCCTCTGACAGTGCGGCACTCCCTCAGTACTGACCCTCTGACAGTGCGACACTCCCTCAGTACTGACCCTCTGACAGTGCAGCACTCCCTCAGTACTGACCCTCTGACAGTGCGGCACTCCCTCAGTACTGACCCTCTGACAGTGCGGCACTCCCTCAGTACTGACCCTCTGACAGTGCAGCACTCCCTCAGTACTGACCCTCTGACAGTGCAGCACTCCCTCAGTACTGACCCTCTGACAGTGCAGCACTCCCTCAGTACTGACTCTCTGACAGTGCGGCACTCCCTCAGTACTGACCCTCTGACAGTGCGGCACTCCCTCAGTACTGACCCTCTGACAGTGCGGCACTCCCTCAGTACTGACCCTCTGATAGTGCGGCACTCCCTCAGTACTGACACTCTGACAGTGCGGCACTCCCTCAGCACTGACCCTCTGACAGGGCGGCACTCCCTCAGTACTGACCCTCTGACAGGGCAGCACTCCCTCAGTACTGACCCTCTGACAGTGCAGCACTCCCTCAGTACTGACCAAGTGACAGTGCGGCACTCCCTCAGTACTGACCCTCTGACAGTGCAGCACTCCCTCAGTACTGACCCTCTGACAGTGCGGCACTCCCGCAGTACTGACCTCTGACAGTGCAGCACTCCCTCAGTACTGACCCTCTGACAGTGCAGCACTCCCTCAGTACTGACCCTCTGACAGTGCAGCGCTCCCTCAGTACTGACCCCCTGACAGTGTAGCACTCCCTCAGTACTGACCCTCTGACAATGTAGCACTCCCTCAGCACTGATAGGCACATAGACACTGACACCTGTTCTAAGGTAGCCCTGCACCGTCAGAGGGTCAGTACTGAGGGAGTGCTGCACTGTCAGAGGGTAAGTACAGAGGGAGCGTCACACTGTCAGAGGGTCAGTACTCAGGGAGTGCTGCACCGTCAGAGGGTCAGTACAGAGGGAGTGTCACACTGTCAGAGGGTCAGTATATTCCCTACCTGCATTAGACGTTCCAAAATGCATTACCTCACATTTGTCCGGATTAAACTCCGTCTGCCATCTCTCCGCCCAAGTCTTCAGACAATTTAAATCCTGCTGTATCCTCTGACAGTCCTCATCGCTATCCGCAATTCCACCAACCTTTGTGTCGTCCGCAAACTTATTAATCAGACCAGTTACATTTTCCTCCAAATCATTTATATATACTACAAAGAGCAAAGGTCCCAGCACTGCTCCCTGTGGAACACCACTGGTCACAGCCCTCCAATTAGAAAAGCATCCCTCCATTGCTACCCTCTGCCTTCTATGGCCTAGCCAGTTCTGTATCCACCTTGCCAGCTCACCCCTGATCCCGTGTGACTTCACCTTTTGTACTAGTCTACCATGAGGGACCTTGTCAAAGGCCTTACTGAAGTCCATATAGACAACATCTACTGCCCTACCTGCATCAATCATCTTAGTGACCTCCTCGAAAAACTCTAGCAAGTTAGTGAGACACGACCTCCCCTTCACAAAACCGTGCTGCCTCTCACTAATACGTCCATTTGCTTCAAAATGGGAGTAGATCCTGTCTCGAAGAATTCTCTCCAGTAATTTCCCTACCACTGAAGTAAGGCTCACCGGCCTGTAGTTCCCTGAGGGAGTGCCGCACTGTCAGAGGGTCAGTACTGAGGGAGTGCTGCACTGTCAGAGGGTCAGTACTGAGGGAGTGCTGCACTGTCAGAGGGTCAGTACTGAGGGAGTGTCGCACTGTCACAGGGTCAGTACTGAGGGAGTGCCGCACTGTCAGAGGGTCAGTACTGAGGGAGTGCTGCACTGTCAGAGGGTCAGTACTGAGGGAGTGCTGCACTGTCAGAGGGTCAGTACTGAGGGAGTGCTGCACTGTCAGAGGGTCAGTACTGAGGGAGTGCTGCACTGTCAGAGGGTCAGTACTGAGGGAGTGCTGCACTGTCAGAGGTCAGTACTGCGGGAGTGCCGCAGTGTCAGAGGGTCAGTACTGAGGGAGTGCCGCACTGTCAGAGGGTCAGTACTGAGGGAATGCTGCACTGTCAGAGGGTCAGTACTGAGGGAGTGCCGCACTGTCAGAGGGTCAGTACTGAGGGAGTGCCGCACTGTCAGAGGGCCAGTACTGAGGGAGTGCCGCACTGTCAGAGGGTCAGTACTGAGGGAGTGCTGCACTGTCACTTGGTCAGTACTGAGGGAGTGCTGCACTGTCAGAGGGTCAGTACTGAGGGAGTGCTGCACTGTCAGAGGGTCAGTACTGAGGGAGTGCTGCACTGTCAGAGGGTCAGTACTGAGGGAGTGCTGCACTGTCAGAGGGTCAGTACTGAGGGAGTGCTGCACAGTGCGAGGGTCAGTACTGAGGGAGTGCTGCACTGTCAGAGGTTCAGTACTGAGGGAGTGCCGCACAGTGCGAGGGTCAGTACTGAGGGAGTGCTGCACTGTCAGAGGGTCAGTACTGAGGGAGCGCCGCACTGTCAGAGGGTCAGTACTGAGGGAGTGCCGCACTGTCAGAGGGTCAGTACTGAGGGAGTGCTGCACTGTCAGAGGGTCAGTACTGAGGGAGTGCTGCACTGTCAGAGGGTCAGTACTGAGGGAGTGCTGCACTGTCAGAGGGTCAGTACTGAGGGAGTGCCGCACTGTCAGAGGGTCAGTACTGAGGGAGTGCTGCACTGTCAGAGGGTCAGTACTGAGGGAGTGCAGTGCTGTCAGAGGGTCAGTACTGAGGGAGTGCCGCACTGTCAGAGGGTCAGTACTGAGGGAGTGCTGCATTGTCAGAGGGTCAGTACTGAGGGAGTGCTGCACTGTCAGAGGGTCAGTACTGAGGGAGTGCTGCACTGTCAGAGGGTCAGTACTGAGGGAGTGCTGCACTGTCAGAGGGTCAGTACTGAGGGAGTGCCGCACTGTCAGAGGGTCAGTACTGAGGGAGTGCTGCACTGTCAGAGGGTCAGTACTGAGGGAGTGCCGCACTGTCAGAGGGTCAGTACTGAGGGAGTGCTACACTGTCAGAGGGTCAGTACTGAGGGAGTGCCGCACTGTCAGAGGGTCAGTACTGAGGGAGTGCCGCACTGTCAGAGGGTCAGTACTGAGGGAGTGCCGCACTGTCAGAGGGTCAGTACTGAGGGAGTGCCGCACTGTCGGAGGGTCAGCGCCACCTGCTGGTCCTTGGTGTGGGTTTGCAGGAGCGGGTCGTCTACATATTTTAGGCGGCATTCGGGCCGGGAGAATTTGGAGAGACCAGCAGCTAATTGTCTGCGGCAAATGGAGGGGGAAGTTGTGGAAACTTTGTCTCTGCTTTGACAGGAGGATAAATGTACAGAACTGTAAGGGGTAATGTAATGTCAAAACCAACCACCAGGGGGTGCAAGATGCAGAACTATATAAGCATTGATGCTAAGCCTTGTGGGTGAGAGCTGAGGAGAAAGCTGGAAGACAGACGGCAGGAAAGATAGTGTGAGTGAGAGCAGATCATAGTTGATGTATTGGTGTAGAGATTAGTAGTAGATGAGCGTAGATTGTATATTTATTGTCAGGAAGAGGTTGATCCAGTGAAGTAGTGTAAATAAATCTTCAGCTTTGTTGAATACAAAGGCCAGTGGTGGTCTTTGTGAATACTACACCAACCAGCCTAGAGTTACCAACTCAAAGTGCACCACACACTTCTCCATTGCTGAGGTCAGTGACAGTTCCCCTGCTCAGAGCCTCTGTTACAGGAATAACAGGTTTCACATCAATCACAAGTAACTGTGGGGGACTGAGGACGTGAAACAGATTCAGTAACACCCTGGCACCCACTGGAGAGACCACAGCAGAGATTGGAGGCTGCTTTTCAAATCAAAATTAGCTACGGGATCACATAGGATAGAATCCCTCAGCACTGAACCTCCGACAGTGCGGCAGTCCCTCAGTACTGACCCTCTGACAGTGCGGCACTCCCTCAGTACTGAACCTCCGACAGTGCGGCACTCCCTCAGTACTGAACCTCTGACAGTGCGGCACTCCCTCAGTACTGACCCTCTGACAGTGCGGCTCTCCCTCAGTACTGATCCTCTGACAGTGCGGCACTCCCTCAGTACTGAACCTCCGACAGTGCGGCACTCCCTCAGTACTGAACCTCCGACAGTGCGGCACTCCCTCAGTACTGACCCTCTGACAGTGCGGCACTCCCTCAGTACTGACCCTCTGACAGTGCGGCACTCCCTCAGTACTGACCCTCTGACAGTGCGGCTCTCCCTCAGTACTGACCCTCTGACAGTGCGGCGCTCCCTCAGTACTGACCCCCTGACAGTGCGGCACTCCCTCAGTACTGACCCTCTGACAGTGCAGCACTCCCTCAGTACTGACCCTCTGACAGTGCGGCACTCCCTCAGTACTGACCCTCTGACAGTGCGGCACTCCCTCAGTACTGACCCCCTGACAGTGCAGCACTCCTCAGCACTAATAGGCACATAGACACTGTCACCTGTTCTGAGGTAGCGCTCCACCATCAGAGGGTCAGTACAGAGGGAGCGTCACACTGTCAGAGGGTCAGTATATTCCCTACCTGCATTAGACCTTCCAAAATGCATTACCTCACATTTTTCCGGATTAAACTCCATCTGCCATCTCTCCGCCCAAGCCTCCAAACAATCTAAATCCTGCTGTATCCTCTGACAGTCCTCATCGCTATCCGCAATTCCACCAACCTTTGTGTCGTCTGCAAACTTACTAATCAGACCAGTTACAATTTCCTCCAAATCATTTATATATACTACAAAGAGCAAAGGTCCCAGCACTGATCCCTGTGGAACACCACTGGTCACAGCCCTCCAATTAGAAAAGCATCCTTCCATTGCTACTCTCTGCCTTCTATGACCTAGCCAGTTCTGTATCCACCTTGCCAGCGCACCCCTGATCCCGTGTGACTTCACCTTTTGTACTAGTCTACCATGAGGGACCTTGTCAAAGGCCTTACTGAAGTCCATATAGACAACATCCACTGCCCTACCTGCATCAATCATCTTAGTGACCTCCTCAAAAAACTCTATCAAGTTAGTGAGACACGACCTCCCCTTCACAAAACCGTTCTGCCTCTCACTAATACGTCCATTTGCTTCAAAATGGGAGTAGATCCTGTCTCGAAGAATTCTCTCCAGTAATTTCCCTACCACTGAAGTAAGGCTCACCGGCCTGTAGTTCCCTGAGGGAGTTCTGCACTGTCAGAGGGTCAGTACTGAGGGAGTGCCGCACTGTCAGAGCGTCAGTACTGAGGGAGTGCCGCACTGTCAGAGGGTCAGTACTGAGGGAGTGCCGCACTGTCAGAGGGTCAGTACTGAGGGAGTGCCGCACTGTCAGAGGGTCAGTACTGAGGGAGTGCCGCACTGTCAGAGGGTCAGTACTGAGGGAGTGCCGCACTGTCAGAGGGTCAGTATTGAGAGAGTGCCGCACTGTCAGAGGGTCAGTACTGAGGGAGTGCTGCACTGTCAGAGTGTCAGTACTGAGGGAGCGCTGCACTGTCAGAGGGTCAGTACTGAGAGAGTGCTGCACTGTCAGAGGGTCAGTACTGAGGGAGTGCCACACTGTCAGACGGTCAGCACTGAGGGAGTGCTGCACTGTCAGAGGGTCAGTACTGAGGGAGTGCCGCACTGTCAGAGGGTCAGTACTGAGGGAGTGCTGCACTGTCAGAGGGTCAGTACTGAGGGAGTGCTGCACTGTCAGAGGGTCAGTACTGAGGGAGTGCCGCACTGTCAGAGGGTCAGTACTGAGGGAGAGCTGCACTGTCAGAGGGTCAGTACTGAGAGAGTGCCGCACTGTCAGAGGGTCAGTACTGAGGGAGTGCCGCACTATCAGAGGGTCAGTACTGAGGGAGTGCCGCACTGTCAGAGGGTCAGTACTGAGGGAGTGCCGCACTGTCAGAGGGTCAGTACTGAGGGAGTGCCGCACTGTCAGAGGGTCAGTACTGAGCGAGTGCCGCACTGTCAGAGGGTCAGTACTGAGGGAGTGCCGCACTGTCAGAGGGTCAGTACTGAGGGAGTGCCGCACTGTCTGAGGGTCAGTACTGAGGGAATGCTGCACTGTCAGAGGGTCAGTACTGAGGGAGCGTCGCACTGTCAGAGGGTCAGTACTGAGGGAGTGCTGCACTGTCAGAGGGTCAGTACTGAGGGAGTGCCGCACTGTCAGAGGGTCAGTACTGAGGGAGTGCCGCACTGTCAGAGGGTCAGTACTGAGAGAGTGCCGCACTGTCAGAGGGTCAGTACTGAGGGAGTGCCGCACGGTCAGAGGGTCAGTACTGAGGGAGTGCTGCACTGTCAGAGGGTCAGTACTGAGGGAGTGCCCCATTGTGGGAGGGTCAGTACTGAGGGAGCGCTGCACTGTCAGAGGGTCAGTACTGAGGGAGTGCCGCACTGTCAGAGGGTCAGTACTGAGGGAGTGCTGCACTGTCAGAGGGTCAGTACTGAGAGAGTGCCGCACTGTCAGAGGGTCAGTACTGAGGGAGCGCCGCACTGTCAGAGGGTCAGTACTGAGGGAGTGCTGCACTGTCAGAGGGTCAGTACTGAGGGAGTGCTGCACTGTCAGAGGGTCAGTACTGAGGGAGTGCCGCACTGTGCGAGGGTCAGTACTGAGGGAGTGCTGCACTGTCAGAGTGTCAGTACTGAGGGAGTGCCGCACTGTCAGAGGGTCAGTACTGAGGGAGTGCTGCACTGTCAGAGGGTCAGTACTGAGGGAGTGCCGCACTGTCAGAGGGTCAGTACTGAGAGAGTGCCGCACTGTCAGAGGGTCAGTACTGAGGGAGTACTGCACTGTCAGAGGGTCAGTACTGAGGGAGCGCCGCACTGTCAGAGGGTCAGTACTGAGGGAGTGCTGCACTGTCAGAGGGTCAGTACTGAGGGAGAGCTGCACTGTCAGAGGGTCAGCACTGAGGGAGCGCCGCACTGTCAGGGGGTCAGTACTGAGGGAGTGCCGCACTGTCAGAGGGTCAGTACTGAGGGAGTGCCGCACTGTCAGGGGGTCAGTACTGTGTGAGTGCCGCACTGCCAGAGGGTCAGTATGAGGGAGTGCTGCACTGTCAGAGGGTCAGTACTGAGGGAGTGCCGCACTGTCAGAGGGTCAGTGCCGAGGGAGTGCCGCACTGTCAGAGGGTCAGTACTGAGGGAGTGCTGCACTGTCAGAGGGTCAGTACTGAGGGAGTGCCGCACTGTCAGAGGGTCAGTACTGAGGAAGTGCCGCACTGTCAGAGGGTCAGTACTGAGGGAGTGCTGCACTGTCAGAGGGTCAGTACTGAGGGAGTGCTGCACTGTCAGAGGGTCAGTACTGAGGGAGTGCCGCACTGTCAGAGGGTCAGTGCTGAGGGAGTGCCGCACTGTCAGAGGGTCAGTACTGAGGGAGAGCCGCACTGTCAGAGGGTCAGTACTGAGGGAGAGCTGCACTGTCAGAGGGTCAGTACTGAGAGAGTGCCGCACTGTCAGAGGGTCAGTACTGAGGGAGTGCCGCACTATCAGAGGGTCAGTACTGAGGGAGTGCCGCACTGTCAGAGGGTCAGTACTGAGGGAGTGCTGCACTGTCAGAGGGTCAGTACTGAGGGAGTGCCGCACTGTCAGAGGGCCAGTACTGAGGGAGTGCCGCACTATCAGAGGGTCAGTACTGAGGGAGTGCCGCACTGTCAGAGGGTCAGTACTGAGGGAGAGCCGCACTGTCAGAGGGTCAGTACTGAGGGAGAGCTGCACTGTCAGAGGGTCAGTACTGAGAGAGTGCCGCACTGTCAGAGGGTCAGTACTGAGGGAGTGCCGCACTATCAGAGGGTCAGTACTGAGGGAGTGCCGCACTGTCAGAGGGTCAGTACTGAGGGAGTGCCGCACTATCAGAGGGTCAGTACTGAGGGAGTGCCGCACTGTCAGAGGGTCAGTACTGAGGGAGTGCCGCACTGTCAGAGGGTCAGTACTGAGGGAGTGCCGCACTGTCAGAGGGTCAGTACTGAGCGAGTGCCGCACTGTCAGAGGGTCAGTACTGAGGGAGTGCCGCACTGTCTGAGGGTCAGTACTGAGGGAATGCCACACTGTCAGAGGGTCAGTACTGAGAGAGTGCCCCATTGTGGGAGGGTCAGTACTGAGGGAGCGCTGCACTGTCAGAGGGTCAGTACTGAGGGAGTGCCGCACTGTCAGAGGGTCAGTACTGAGGGAGTGCCGCACTGTCAGAGGGTCAGTACTGAGGGAGTGCTGCACTGTCAGAGGGTCAGTACTGAGGGAGTGCCGCACTGTCAGAGGGTCAGTACTGAGGGAGTGCTGCACTGTCAGAGGGTCAGTACTGAGGGAGCGCCGCACTGTCAGAGGGTCAGTACTGAGGTAGTGCCACACTGTCAGAGGGTCAGTACTGAGGGAGTGCTGCACTGTCAGAGGGTCAGTGCTGAGGGTGTGCTGCACTGTCAGAGGGTCAGTACTGAGGGAGTGCTGCACTGTCAGAGGGTCAGTACTGAGGGAGTGCCGCACTGTCAGAGGGTCAGTACTGAGGGAGCGCTGCACTGTCAGAGGGTCAGTACTGAGGGAGTGCCGCACTGTCTGAGGGTCAGTGCTGAGGGTGTGCTGCACTGTCAGAGGGTCAGTACTGAGGGAGTGCCGCACTGTCAGAGGGTCAGTACTGAGGGAGTGCCGCACTGTCAGAGGGTCAGTACTGAGGGAGTGCCGCACTGTCAGAGGGTCAGTACTGAGGGAGTGCTGCACTGTCAGAGGGTCAGTACTGAGGGAGCGCCGCACTGTCAGAGGGTCAGTACTGAGGGAGTGCTGCACTGTCAGAGGGTCAGTCCTGAGGGAGTGCCGCACTGTCAGAGGGTCAGTACTGAGGGAGTGCTGCACTGTCAGAGGGTCAGTGCTGAGGGTGTGCTGCACTGTCAGAGGGCCAGTACTGAGGGAGTGCCGCACTGTCAGAGGGTCAGTACTGAAGGAGTGTGCACTGTGAGAGAGTCAGTACTGAGGGAGTGCCGCACTGTCAGAGGGTCAGTACTGAGAGAGTGCCGCACTGTCAGAGGGTCAGTACTGAGGGAGTGCCGCACTGTCAGAGGGTCAGTACTGAGAGAGTGCTGCACTGTCAGAGGGTCAGTACTGAGGGAGTACCGCACTGTCAGAGGGTCAGTACTAAGTGAGTACCGCACTGTCAGAGGGTCAGTACTGAGGGAGCGCCGCACTGTCAGAGGGTCAGTACTGAGGGAGTGCCGCACTATCAGAGGGTCAGTACTGAGGGAGTGCCGCACTGTCAGAGGGTCAGTACTGAGGGAGTGCTACACTGTCAGAGGGTCAGTACTGAGGGAGTGCCGCACTGTCAGAGGGTCAGTACTGAGGGTGCCGCACTGTCAGAGGGTCAGCACTGAGGGAGCGCCGCACTCTCAGAGGGTCAGTACTGAGTGAGTGCCGCACTGTCAGAGGGTCAGTACTGAGGGAGCGCTGCACTGTCAGAGGGTCAGTACTGAGGGAGTGCCGCACTGTCAGAGGGTCAGTACTGTGGGAGTGCTGCACTGTCAGAGAGTCAGCACTGAGGGAGCGCCGCACTGTCAGAGGGTCAGTACTGAGGGAGAGCTGCACTGTCAGAGGGTCAGCACTGAGGGAGTGCTGCACTGTCAGAGGGTCAGTACTGAGGGAGTGCTGCACTGTCAGAGGGTCTGTACTGAGGGAGTGCTGCACTGTCAGAGAGTCAGTACTGAGGGAGTGCCGCACTGTCAGAGGGTCAGTACCCAGGGAGTGCCGCACTGTCAGAGGGTCAGTACTGAGGGAGCGCCGCACTGTCAGAGGGTCAGTACTGAGGGAGTGCTGCACTGTCAGAGGGTCAGTACTGAGGGAGAGCTGCACTGTCAGAGGGTCAGTACTGAGGGAGTGCCGCACTGTCAGAGGGTCAGTACTGAGGGAGTGCCGCACTGTCAGAGGGTCAGTACTGAGGGAGCCCCGCACTGTCAGAGGGTCAGTACTGAGGGAGTGCCGCACTGTCAGAGGGTCAGTACTGAGGGAGTGCCGCACTGTCAGAGGGTCAGTACTGAGGGAGTGCCGCACTGTCAGAGTGTCAGTACTGAGGGAGCCCCGCACTGTCAGAGGGTCAGTACTGAGGGAGTGCTGCACTGTCAGAGGGTCAGTACTGAGGGAGTGCCGCACTGTCAGAGGGTCAGTACTGAGGGAGTGCCGCACTGTCAGAGGGTCAGTACTGAGGGAGTGCTGCACTGTCAGAGGGTCAGTACTGAGGGAGTGCTGCACTGTCAGAGGGTCAGTACTGAGGGAGTGCTGCACTGTCAGAGAGTCAGCACTGAGGGAGCGCCGCACTGTCAGAGGGTCAGTACTGAGGGAGAGCTGCACTGTCAGAGGGTCAGCACTGAGGGAGTGCTGCACTGTCAGAGGGTCAGTACTGAGGGAGTGCTGCACTGTCAGAGGGTCTGTACTGAGGGAGTGCTGCACTGTCAGAGAGTCAGTACTGAGGGAGTGCCGCACTGTCAGAGGGTCAGTACCCAGGGAGTGCCGCACTGTCAGAGGGTCAGTACTGAGGGAGCGCCGCACTGTCAGAGGGTCAGTACTGAGGGAGTGCTGCACTGTCAGAGGGTCAGTACTGAGGGAGAGCTGCACTGTCAGAGGGTCAGTACTGAGGGAGTGCCGCACTGTCAGAGGGTCAGTACTGAGGGAGTGCCGCACTGTCAGAGGGTCAGTACTGAGGGAGCCCCGCACTGTCAGAGGGTCAGTACTGAGGGAGTGCCGCACTGTCAGAGGGTCAGTACTGAGGGAGTGCCGCACTGTCAGAGGGTCAGTACTGAGGGAGTGCCGCACTGTCAGAGTGTCAGTACTGAGGGAGCCCCGCACTGTCAGAGGGTCAGTACTGAGGGAGTGCTGCACTGTCAGAGGGTCAGTACTGAGGGAGTGCCGCACTGTCAGAGGGTCAGTACTGAGGGAGTGCCGCACTGTCAGAGGGTCAGTACTGAGGGAGTGCTGCACTGTCAGAGGGTCAGTACTGAGGGAGTGCCGCACTGTCAGAGGGTCAGTACTGAGGGAGTGCTGCACTGTCAGAGGGTCAGTACTGAGGGAGCGCCGCACTGTCAGAGGGTCAGTACTGAGGGAGTGCCGCACTGTCAGAGGGTCAGTACTGAGGGAGTGCCGCACTGTCAGAGGGTCAGTACTGAGGGAGTGCCGCACTGTCAGAGGGTCAGTACTGAGGGAGTGCCGCACTGTCAGAGGGTCAGTACTGAGGGAGTGCCGCACTGTCAGAGGGTCAGTACTGAGGGAGTGCCGCACTGTCAGAGGGTCAGTACTGAGGGAGTGCCGCACTGTCAGAGGGTCAGTACTGAGGGAGTGCCGCACTGTCAGAGGGTCAGTACTGAGGGAGCTGCACTGTCAGAGGGTCAGTACTGAGGGAGTGCCGCACTGTCAGGGGGTCAGCGCCACCTGCTGGTCCTTGGTGTGGGTTTGCAGGAGCGGGCCGTCTACATATTGTAGGCGGCATTCGGGCCGGGAGAATTTGGAGAGACCAGCAGCTAATTGTCTGCGGCAAATGGAGGGGGAAGTTGTGGAAACTTTGTCTCTGCTTTGACAGGAGGATAAATGTACAGAATTGTAAGGGGTAATGTAATGTCGAAACCAACCACCAGGGAGAGCTAGATGCAGAACTATATAAGCATTGATGCTAAGCCTTGTGGACGAGAGCTGAGGAGAAAGCTGGAAGACAGACGGCAGGAAAGATAGTGTGAGTGAGAGCAGATCATAGTTGATGTATTGGTGTAGAGACTAGTAGTAGATGAGTGTAGATTGTATATTTATTGTCAGTTGTTTATTATATAGATCTTCAGAGCACCCTACGTGCTCTCATCCCATGTACTCCCCGCATCGGAGATCTCTACTGCCTCCCGAAAATACATAAGGCCAACACACCGGGCCGCCCTATTGTTTCAGGCAATGGGACCCTGTGTGAGAACCTCTCTGGCTACATCGAGGGCATCTTGAAACCCATCGTACAAGGTACGCCCAGCTTCTGTCGCGACACGACGGACTTCCTGCAGAAACTCAGCACCCATGGACCAGTTGAACCAGGAACATTCCTCGTCACAATGGACGTCTCGGCACTCTACACCAGCATCCCCCATGACGACGGCATTGCTGCAACAGCCTCAGTACTCAACACCGACAACTGCCAATCTCCAGACGCAATTCTGCAACTCATCCGCTTCATTCTGGATCACAACATCTTCACCTTCGACAACAAGTTCTTCATCCAGACGCACGGAACAGCCATGGGGACCAAATTCGCACCCCAATACGCCAACATCTTCATGCACAAATTTGAACAAGACCTACTCACCGCACAGAACCTTCAACCGACGTTATACACCAGATACATCGATGACATTTTTTTCCTTTGGAGCCACGGCGAAGAATCACTGAAACGACTACACGATGACATCAATAAGTTCCATCCAACCATCAGACTCACCATGGACTACTCTCCAAAATCAGTTGCATTCTTGGACACACTCGTCTCCATCAAGGACGGTCACCTCAGCACTTCGCTTTACCGCAAACCCACGGATAACCTCATGATGCTCCACTTCTCCAGCTTCCACCCCAAACACATTAAAGAAGCCATCCCCTATGGACAAGCTCTCCATATACACAGGATCTGCTCAGACGAGGAGCAGCGTAACAGACATCTACAGACATTGAAAGATGCCCTCGTACGAACGGGATATGGCGCTCGACTCATCGATCGACAGTTCCAACGCGCCACAGCGAAAAACCGCACCGACCTCCTCAGAAGACAAACATGGGACACAACCGACAGAATACCCTTCGTCGTCCAGTACTTCCCCGGAGCGGAGAAACTACGTCATCTTCTTCACAGCCTTCAACACGTCATTGATGACGATGAACATCTTGCCAAGGTCATCCCCACACCCCCACTACTTGCCTTCAAACAACCGCGCAACCTCAAACGGACCATTGTTTGCAGCAAACTACCCAGTCTTCAGAACAGTGACCACGACACCACACAACCCTGTCATGGTAATCTCTGCAAGACGTGCCAGATCATCGGCATGGATACCACTATTACACGTGAGAACACCACCCACCAGGTACGCGGTACATACTCGTGCGACTCGGCCAACGTTGTCTACCTCATACGCTGCAGGAAAGGATGTCCCGAAGCGTGGTACATTGGCGAGACCATGCAGACGCTGCGACAACGAATGAACGGACATCGCGCGACAATCGCCAGGCAGGAATGTTCCCCTCCAGTCGGGGAACACTCCAGCAGTCAAGGGCATTCAGCCTCTGATCTCCGGGTCAGCGTTCTCCAAGGGGGCCTTCAGGACCCGCGACAACGCAGAATCGCCGAGCAGAAACTTACAGCCAAGTTCCGCACACATGAGTGCGGCCTCAACCGGGACCTGGGATTCAGGTCGCATTACATTCATCCCCCACCATCTGGCCTGCGAAATCCTACCAACTGTCCTGGCTTGAGACAATTTACACCTCTTTAACCTGGGGTTACCCCATCTCTGGATCTGTAAAGATTTAATCACCTGCTGACGCTCGCATTCCAAGCATTGTTTGGCATCTTTGAATCTGTCTATATATGTGTTTCTGGAACAGACCTCTTCATTCACCTGAGGAAGGTGCGGCGCTCCGAAAGCTAGTGACATCGAAACAAACCTGTTGGACTTTAACCTGGTGTTGTAAGACTTCGTACTGTGCTCACCCCAGTCCAACGCCGGCATCTCCACATCATTGTATAGAAGGAAGAGGTTGATCCAGTGAAGTAGTGTAAATAAATCTTCAGCTTTGTTGAATACAAAGGCCAGTGGTGGTCTTTGTGAATACTACACCAACCAGCCTAGAGTTACCAACTCAAAGTGCACCACACACTTCTCCATTGCCGAGGTCAGTGACAGTTCCCCTGCTCAGAGCCTCTGTTACAGGAATAACAGGTTTCACATCAATCACAAGTAACTGTGGGGGACTGAGGACGTGAAACAGATTCAGTAACACCCTGGCACCCACTGGAGAGACCACAGCAGAGATTGGAGGCTGCTTTTCAAATCAAAATTAGCTACGGGATCACATAGGATAGAATCCCTCAGCACTGAACCTCCGACAGTGCGGCACTCCCTCAGTACTGACCCTCTGACAGTGCAGCACTCCCTGAGCACTGACCCTCTGACAGTGCGGCACTCTCTCAGTACTGACCCTCTGACAGTGCGGCACTCCCTCAGTACTGACCCTCCGACAGTGCGGCGCTCCCTCAGTACTGACCCTCTGACAGTGCGGTACTCCCTCAGTACTGACCCTCTGACAGTGCGGCACTCCCTCAGTACTGACCCTCTGGCAGTGCAGCACTCCCTCAGTACTGACCCTCTGACAGTGCGGCACTCCCTCAGCACTGACCCTCTGACAGTGCGGCACTCCCTCAGTACTGAACCTCCGACAGTGCGGCACTCCCTCAGTACTGACCCTCTGACAGTGCAGCACTCCCTGAGCACTGACCCTCTGACAGTGCGGCACTCTCTCAGTACTGACCCTCTGACAGTGCGGCACTCCCTCAGTACTGACCCTCCGACAGTGCGGCGCTCCCTCAGTACTGACCCTCTGACAGTGCGGTACTCCCTCAGTACTGACCCTCTGACAGTGCGGCACTCCCTCAGTACTGACCCTCTGGCAGTGCAGCACTCCCTCAGTACTGACCCTCTGACAGTGCGGCACTCCCTCAGCACTGACCCTCTGACAGTGCGGCACTCCCTCAGCACTGAACCTCCGACAGTGCGGCACTCCCTCAGTACTGACCCTCACACAGTGCGGCGCTCCCTCAGTACTGACCCTCTGACAGTGCGGCACTCCCTCAGTACTGACTCTCTGACAGTGCAGCACTCCCTCAGTACTGACCCTCTGACAGTGCGGCACTCCCTCAGTACTGACCCTCTGACAGTGCGGCAGTCCCTCAGTACTGACCCTCTGACAGTGCAGCACTCCCTCAGTACTGACCCTCTGACAGTGCGGCACTCCCTCAGTACTGACACTCTGACAGTGCAGCACTCCCTCAGTACTGACCCTCTGACAGTGCGGGGCTCCCTCAGCACTGAACCTCCGACAGTGCGGCACTCCCTCAGTACTGACCCTCTGACAGTGCGGCAGTCCCTCAGTACTGACCCTCTGACAGTGCAGCACTCCCTCAGTACTGACCCTCTGACAGTGCGGCACTCCCTCAGTACTGACCCTCTGACAGTGCAGCATTCCCGCAGTACTGACCCTCTGACAGTGCGGCACTTCCTCAGTACTGACCCTCTGACAGTGCAGCACTCCCTCAGTACTGACCCTCTGGCAGTGCGGCACTCCCTCAGTACTGACCCTCTGACAGTGCGGCACTCCCTCAGTACTGACCCTCTGACAGTGCGGCACTCCTTCAGCACTCACCCTCTGACAGTGCAGCATTCCCTCAGTACTGACCCTCTGACAGTGCGGCACTCCCTCAGTACTGACCCTCTGACAGTGCGACACTCCCTCAGTACTGACCCTCTGACAGTGCGGCACTCCCTCAGTACTGACCCTCTGACAGTGCGGCACTCCCTCAGTACTGACCCTCTGACAGTGCAGCACTCCCTCAGTACTGACCCTCTGACAGTGCAGCACTCCCTCAGTACTGACCCTCTGACAGTGCAGCACTCCCTCAGTACTGACCCTCTGACAGTGCGGCACTCCCTCAGTACTGACCCTCTGACAGTGCAGCACTCCCTCAGTACTGACCCTCTGACAGTGCGGCGCTCCCTCAGTACTGACCCTCTGACAGGGCGGCACTCCCTCAGTACTGACCCTCTGACAGTGCGGCACTCCCTCAGTACTGACCCTCTGACAGTGCGGCACTCCCTCAGTACTGACCCTCTGACAGTGCGGCACTCCCTCAGTACTGACCCTCTGACAGTGCGGCACTCCCTCAGTACTGACCCTCTGACAGTGCAGCACTCCCTCGGCACTGACCCTCTGACAGGGCGGCACTCCCTCAGTACTGACCCTCTGACAGTGCGGCACTCCCTCAGTACTGACCCTCTGACAGTGCAGCACTCCCTCAGTCCTGACCCTCTGACAGTGCGGCACTCCCTCAGTACTGACCCTCTGACAGTGCGGCACTCCCTCAGTACTGACCCTCTGACAGTGCGGCACTCCCTCAGTACTGACCCTCTGACAGTGCAGCACCCCCTCAGTACTGACCCTCTGACAGTGCGGCACTCCCTCAGTACTGACCCTCTGATAGTGTGGCACTCCCTCAGTACTGACCCTCTGACAGTGCGGCACTCCCTCAGTACTGACCCTCTGACAGTGCGGCACTCCCTCAGTACTGACCCCCTGACAGTGTAGCACTCCCTCAGTACTGACCCTCTGACAGTGCGACACTCCCTCAGTACTGACCCCCTGACAGTGTAGCACTCCCTCAGTACTGACCCTCTGACAGTGCAGCGCTCCCTCAGTACTGACCCCCTGACAGTGTAGCACTCCCTCAGTACTGACCCTCTGACAGTGCAGCACTCCCTCAGTACTGACCCTCTGACAGTGCAGCACTCCCTCAGTACTGACCCTCTGACAGTGTGGCTCTCCCTCAGTACTGACCCTCTGACAGTGCAGCGCTCCCTCAGTACTGACCCTCTGACAGTGCGGCACTCCCTCAGTACTGACCTTCTGACAATGCAGCACTCCCTCAGTACTGACGCTCTGACAGTGCGGCACTCCCTCAGTACTGACGCTCTGACAGTGCGGCACTCCCTCAGTACTGACCCTCTGACAATGTAGCTCTCCCTCAGCACTGATAGGCACATAGACACTGACACCTGTTCTGAGGTAGCCCTGCACCGTCAGAGGGTCAGTACTGAGGGAGCGTCACACTGTCAGATGGTCAGTATATTCCCTACCTGCATTAGACGTTCCAAAATGCATTACCTCACATTTGTCCGGATTAAACTCCATCTGCCATCTCTCCGCCCAAGTCTCCAGACAATCTAAATCCTGCTGTATCCTCCGACAGTCCTCATCGCTATCCGCAATTCCACCAACCTTTGTGTCGTCTGCAAACTTACTAATCAGACCAGTTACATTTTCCTCCAAATCATTTATATATACTACAAAGAGCAAAGGTCCCAGCACTGATCCCTGTGGAACACCACTGGTCACAACCCTCCAATTAGAAAAGCATCCCTCCATTGCTACTCTCTGCCTTCTATGACCTAGCCAGTTCTGTATCCACCTTGCCAGCTCACCCCTGATCCCGTGTGACTTCACCTTTTGTACTAGTCTACCATGAGGGACCTTGTCAAAGGCCTTACTGAAGTCCATATAGACAACATCCACTGCCCTACCTGCATCAATCATCTTAGTGACCTCCTCGAAAAACTCTATCAAGTTAGTGAGACACGACCTCCCCTTCACAAAACCGTGCTGCCTCTCACTAAAACGCCCATTTGCTTCCAAATGTGAGTAGATCCTGTCTCGAAGAATTCTCTCCAGTAATTTCCCTACCACTGAAGTAAGGCTCACCGGCCTGTAGTTCCCTGAGGGAGTGCCGCACTGTCAGAGGGTCAGTACTGAGGGAGTGCTGCACTGTCAGAGGGTCAGTACTGAGGGAGTGCTGCACTGTCAGAGGGTCAGTACTGAGGGAGTGCCGCACTGTCAGAGGGTCAGTACTGAGGGAGTGCCGCACTGTCAGAGGGTCAGTACTGAGGGAGCGCCGCACTGTCAGAGGGTTAGTACTGAGGGAGTGCCGCACTGTCAGAAGGTCAGTACTGAGGGAGCGACGCACTGTCAGAGGGTCAGTACTGAGGGAGTGCTGCACTGTCAGAGGGTCAGTACTTAGGGAATGCCGCACTGTCAGAGGGTCAGTACTGAGGGAGCGCTGCACTGTCAGAGGGTCAGTACTGAGGGAGTGCCGCACTGTCAGAGGGTCAGTACTGAGGGAGTGCCGCACTGTCAGAGGGTCAGCACTGAGGGAGTGCTGCACTGTCAGAGGGTCAGTACTGAGGGAGTGCTGCACTGTCAGAGGGTCAGTACTGAGGGAGCGCCGCACTGTCAGAGGGTCAGTACTGAGGGAGTGCTGCACTGTCAGAGGGTCAGTACAGCAGGATTTAGATTGTTTGGAGACTTGGGCGGAGAGATGGCAGATGGAGTTTAATCCGGACAAATGTGAGGTAATGCATTTTGGAAGGTCTTATGCAGGTCGGGAATATACTGACCCTCTGACAGTGTGACGCTCCCTCAGTACTGACCCTCTGACAGTGCAGCGCTCCCTCAGTACTGGTGTCAGTGTCTATGTGCCTATCAGTGCTGAGGGAGAGCTACATTGTCAGAGGGTCAGTACTGAGGGAGTGCTGCACTGTCAGAGGGTCAGGACTGAGGGAGTGCTGCACTGTCAGGAGGTCAGTAGTGGGGGAGCGCGGCACTGTCAGAGAGTCAGTACTGAGGGAGTGACGCACTGTCGGAGGGGCAGTACTGAGGGAGTCCCGCACTGTCAGAGGGTCAGTACTGAGGGAGTGCCGCACTGTCAGAGGGTCAGTACTGAGGGAGTGCCGCACTGTCAGAGGGTCAGTACTGAGGGAGTGCTGCACTGTCAGAGGGTCAGTACTGAGGGAGTGATGCACTGTCAGAGGGTCAGTACTGAGGGAGTGCCGCACTGTCAGAGGGTCAGTACTGAGGGAGTGCTGCACTGTCAGAGGGTCAGTACTGAGGGAGTGCTGCACTGTCAGAGGGTCAGTACTGAGGGAGTGCTGCACTGTCAGAGGGTCAATACTGAGGGAGTGCTGCACTGTCAGAGGGTCAGTACTGAGGGAGTGATGCACTGTCAGAGGGTCAGTACTGAGGGAGTGCTGCACTGTCAGAGGGTCAGTACTGAGGGAGTGATGCACTGTCAGAGGGTCAGTACTGAGGGAGTGCCGCACTGTCAGAGGGTCAGTACTGAGGGAGCACAGGACTGTCAGAGGGTCAGTACTGAGGGAGTGCCGCACTGTCAGAAGGTCAGTACTGAGGGAGTGCCGCACTGTCAGAGGGTCAGTACTGAGGGAGTGCTGCACTGTCAGAGGGTCAGTACTGAGGGAGTGCTGCACTGTCAACGGGTCAGTACTGAGGGAGTGCTGCACTGTCAGCGGGTCAGTACTGAGGGAGTGCCGCACTGTCAGAGGGTCAGTACTGAGGGAGTGCTGCACTGTCAGAGGGTCAGTACTGAGGGAGTGCCGCACTGTCAGAGGGTCAGTACTGAGTGAGTGCCGCACTGTCAGAGGGTCAGCACTGAGGGAGTGCCGCACTGTCAGAGGGTCAGTACTGAGTGAGTGCCGCACTGTCAGAGGGTCAGTACTGAGGGAGTGCCGCACTGTCAGAGCGTCAGTACTGAGGGAGTGCCGCACTGTCAGAGGGTCAATACTGAGGGAGTGCTGCACTGTCAGAGGGTCAGTACTGAGGGAGTGCCGCCCTGTCAGAGGGTCAGTACTGAGGGAGTGCCGCACTGTCAGAGGGTCAGTACTGAGGGAGTGGTGCACTGTCAGAGGGTCAGTACTGAGGGAGTGCCGCACTGTCAGAGGGTCAGTACTGAGGGAGTGCCGCACTGTCAGAGGGTCAGTACTGAGGGAGTGCCGCACTGTCAGAGGGTCAGTACTGAGGGAGTGCCGCACTGTCGGAGGTTCAGTGCTGAGGGAGTGCCGCACTGTCAGAGGGTCAGTACTGAGGGAGTGCTGCATTGTCAGAGGGTCAGTACTGAGGGAGTGCCGCACCGTCAGAGGGTCAGTACTGAGGGAGTGCTGCACTGTCAGAGGGTCAGTACTGAGGGAGAGCTGCACTGTCAGAGGGTCAGTACTGAGGGAGTGCCGCACTGTCAGAGGGTCAGTACTGAGGGAGTGCCGCACTGTCAGAGGGTCAGTACTGAGGGAGTGCTGCACTGTCGGAGGTTCAGTACTGAGGGAGTGCTGCACTGTCAGAGAGTCAGTACTGAGGGAGTGCCGCACTGTCAGAGGGTCAGTACTGAGGGAGTGCTGCACTGTCAGAGGGTCAGTACTGAGGGAGTGCTGCACTGTCAGAGGGTCAGTACTGAGGGAGTGCTGCACTGTCAGAGGGTCAGTACTGAGGGAGTGCCGCACTGTCAGAGGGTCAGTACTGAGGGAGTGCTGCACTGTCGGAGGTTCAGTACTGAGGGAGTGCTGCACTGTCAGAGAGTCAGTACTGAGGGAGTGCTGCACTGTCAGAGGGTCAGTACTGAGGGAGTGCCGCACTGTCAGAGGGTCAGTACTGAGGGAGTGCCGCACTGTCAGAGGGTCAGTGCTGAGGGAGTGCCGCACTGTCAGAGGGTCAGTGCCGAGGGAGTGCCGCACTGTCAGAGGGTCAGTACTGAGGGAGTGCCGCACTGTCAGAGGGTCAGTACTGAGGGAGTGCCGCACTGTCAGAGGGTCAGTACTGAGGGCGTGCCGCACTGTCAGAGGGTCAGTACTGAGGGAGCGCCGCACTGTCAGAGGGTCAGTACTGAGGGAGCCCCGCACTGTCAGAGGGTCAGTACTGAGGGAGTGCTGCACTGTCAGAGGGTCAGTACTGAGGGAGCGCTGCACTGTCAGAGGGTCAGTACTGAGGGAGCGCCGCACTGTCAGAGGGTCAGTACTGAGGGAGTGCCGCACTGTCAGAGGGTCAGTGCTGAGGGAGCCCCGCACTGTCAGAGGGTCAGTACCGAGGGAGTGCTGCACTGTCGGAGGTTCAGTACTGAGGGAGCGCCGCACTGTCAGTGGGTCAGTACTGAGGGAGAGCCGCACTGTCAGAGGGTCAGTACTGAGGGAGTGCTGCACTGTCAGAGGGTCAGTACTGAGGGAGTGCCGCACTGTCAGAGAGTCAGTACTGAGGGAGTGCCGCACTGTCGGAGGTTCAGTGCTGAGGGATTCTATCCTATGTGATCCCGTAGCTAGTTTTGATTTGAGAAGCAGCCTCCAATCTCTGCTGTGGTCTCTCCAGTGGGTGCCAGGGTGTTACTGAATCTGTTTCACGTCCTCAGTCCCCCACAGTTACTTGTGATTGATGTGAAACCTGTTATTCCTGTAACAGAGGTTGATGTGAAACCTGTTATTCCTGTAACAGAGGC